>NW_027328862.1:0-68045 GCF_048564905.1 Vicugna pacos | reverse complement strand
GAGGAGGAGAAGGAGGTTAGTATATCTATTTGTTAATAAACGAATGAAGAGACTAGTGTTTCTGCCTCTCTATTGATGTGTGTGTCTGTCTGTGTATTGGAGGAAGCCTCCCAGGACTCGACTGACCTGGAAGGATGTCAAATGCCACCCTGAGGCAGTAGAAGGACCCCAGAGAGCAGGCTGAGGGGGACTCGGGAGGAAATCCGCAGGCTTTCCTGGGAGGCCCAGTCCTTCCTTGCTGCCCTGTCTGCAGCCGCCCCGCCCCCTGGGCATAGCGCGCCAGCATCCCTGGAGCCAACAAACACGGGGAAGTGCACCCAGTGAAGCTGTGTTAGCAGATGGCGCCCTCAGAGAAGGCTGAGGGGGACACGGGAGGAATCCAAAGCTTACTTCCGCAGCCCCCGCCCCTCGCTGCCGCACTCTCTGGAGCCTCCCCCCCTTACCCCTTAGAAGGACCCCTGAGCGCACAGCGTCCGCCTCCTTGGAGCCAGCCAACAAGGAGATGTTCACCCAGTGAAGCCCATGCAGCAGTGGGCGCCCCTAGAACAGGCTGAAGGGGACCCGGGAGGAAACCCACAGGCTTGCCTGGGCAGCCCCTGTCCCCCTTTGCCGGCCTCCGTGTGGTCGCCCCGCCCCCACTCCTTTCACCGCCCCCTGAATGCAGCGACACCCGCGTCCAGGGAGCCAGCCAACAAGGACATGTGCACCCAGTGGACCTGGGACAGCAGAGGACACCCTCAGAACAGGCTGAGGGGGACACGGGAGGAAATCCACAGGCTTGCCTGGGCAGCCCCCAGCCCCCTCTGCCGCCCTCCTTGTGGCCGCCGTCGCCCCAGCCCCTTTCACCGCCCCATGACCGCAGACGAAGCCTCCTCCAGGAAGCCGGCCTACAAGGAGATGTGCACCCAGTGAACCTGGGGGAGCAGAGGGCGCCCCCAGCGGAGGCTGAGAGGGACAAGGGAGGAAACACACAGGCTTGCCTGGACAGCAGCCAACCTTCGCTACTGCCCTGTCTGCAGCCGCCCCGACACCCCTTCCCCGCCCCCAGCCCCTAGGCATATCACGAGAATATCTCAGGAGCCGGCCAACATCGGGAAGTGCACCTAGTGAACCTGGGGTAATAGTGGGCGCCCCAGCGCAGGCTGAGGTGGACAAGGGAAGAAATAACACAGCCTAGCCTGGGCAGCCCCCATCCTTCGCTGCTGCCCTGTCTGCTGTCGCCCCACCCCCTTCCCCGATCCTGCCCCCTGGGCATACCGCGCCAGCACCCTGGGAGCCAGCCAGCACGGGGAAGTGCACCCAGTGAACCTGGGGAAGCAGAGGGCCGCCCCCAGAGCAGGCTGAGGGGGACAGTGGACGAAATCCACAGGCTTCCGTGAGCAGCCCCATCCTTCGCTGCTGCCCTCTCGCAGCCGCCCGCCCCTTTCCTCGACCCCGCCCCCTGGGAATATCGCCCAAGCATCCCGCGAGCCGGCCAACACGGGGAAGTGCACCCCGTGCACGAAGGGTAGCAGATGGCGCCGCCAGAGCAGGCTGAGGGGGACAAGGGAAAGAAATACACAGGCTTTCGTGGGCTGCCGCCATACTTCCCTGTTGCCCTGTCAGAAGCCACCCGGCCGCCTCCCATGACCCCGCCCCTTGGGCATACCGCTCCAGCAACCTTGGAGCCGGCCAACCCTGGGAATTACACCAAGTCAAACTGGGGTAGAAGAGGGCGCCCACAGAGCAGGCAGAGGGATACAAGGGAGGAATCTAAAGCTTACCTGCGCAGCCCCCGCCTCACGCTGCCATACTCTCTCTAGCCGCCCCGCCCCCTGCCCCGTAGAAGGACCCCTGAGTGTATAGCGCCCACGTCCAGGGAGCCAGCCAACAAGGAGATGTGCACCAAGTGAACCTGGGGCAGCATGGGGCGCCCACAGAGCAGGCTGCGAGGGACACGGGAGGAACCCCAAAGGTTTGCCTGGGCAGCTCCCGTCCTTGGCTGCTGCCCTCTCTGCAGCCGCCCCGCCCCCCTACCCCAATCCCGGCCCCTGGGCATACAGCGCCAGCATACGCAGAAATAAATTCAAAATGGCTTAGACACTTAAACGTAAGACAAGACACCACACACCTCTCGGTAGGAAACGTAGGCCAAACAGTATCCCACGTACACCTCACCCATTTTCTCCTAGGGTAGTCTCCCCAAGCAACAGAAAACTCAGCAAAAATACAAACACAAACGGGAGCAAACTGAATTCATCAGCTTTGGCACAGCAAAGGAAACCAGAAGCAGAACTAAACCACGGCCTACGAAATAGGAGACAATCTTTGCCAAACATGAGACTGACTGGGGGTTCATTTCCACAATAACCAAACAGCTCATCCGACTCAACGGACAGAAGACGACCCAATCCAAAAATGGGCAGAAGACGACCTCAGGAAGCAATTCTCCAGCGAAGACCCTCCAGCGACCAATGAGAGGCACATGACAAAACAGGCTCAAGGTTGCTAATTATCCGAGGAATACAAGGCAAAACTACAATGAGGTGGCATCTCGCCCCAGTTAGAGTGGCCACCATTCCAAAGCCCACACAGGATCAAGGCTACAGAGGCTGTGGAGAAAAGGGATCCCTCCTACACTGTCGGTGGGAATGTCGTTTGCTGCAGCCACTGTGCAAAACAGGAGGGAGGGTCCTCAAAAGACGGAAAATACACTGGTCAGAAGCTTTGGATCTCGGGGGGAGGCTAACAAGCTCCCAAAGGCCCGGCCTCGCCCCTGCTTCTGCCCCAGCTCGCCTGTGCCCCACAGGGTCCGGGGCGGCCTCCACTCCCAGGGCAGGGCCACCCGCGCGGGAAGGCCTCGCAAGGCCTGAGGGCCAGTCTCGGCTGGCCCGGGGCCGTCCAGCGCCCTCCCATCTCCAGGAGCTGCTCCCACTTTGCCAAAGCCGCCTGTGAGCGGCGGCCAAGAAAGCCGCGCGGTTCAGCCAGTACTAAGGAGGGGGAGGAAGGCACCCCAACCAGGCCGGGGGGGGGGGCCCCGGGACCCGCCTCACGGTCCCAACCTGGACGCGCGGCCTGGACCCCACCGACGCACCCCTCCCCCACCCCGGGCGCCTCCCCAACTACAAAGCCCAGGCCTCACCCGCCGACTCCCCGACCTGCGCGCCCCCACCAGCGCCCCCTTACCTGGCTCGCGACGGCAGCAGAGGCGACAGCAAGCGGCGGGAGGCCGAGACCCCAGGCAGCCTTCCTCCTCCGGGAGCTGGTCCAGGAGCACCCAGCTCCCGCCCAGCTTCCTCTCGTTCTGCACGCGCCCCAGCGGCCCCGGCGTCCCCGCGCCAGTGCGCGCGCTCGCGCACGAGCAGCTTTGAGCGCCCCTCCCCCTCCTGCCTGCCTGACAGCAGCAGGGAGGCTTGGCTGCGACTCCAGCAGTAGGGATGCTGCGAGTGGGGCCGGTCGGTGGGGCGGTGGGGCGGTGGGGCGGTGGGGCGGTGGGGCGGGCCCAGCCCGCGGCCAGGGCTGGCCGGTCCCGAACTCCAACGCGGCCCCCCACGCCCTCCTCCAGGGTCCCGGCCCCCAAGTAGGACCACCACGGGCCCAGGGCCAGGCCTCACCCCACCAGCCCCGCTACCACTGCTCGCCGACCCCCCACCCAGTCAATGCCTCCCCACCCCCTGCCACGCCCGGTCCCCGATCCACTGCACCCCCGAGACAAAGCTGCTTCTCCTCACACCCAAATCCCGCCCCAGGTCTGCGCCCCACTAGGTCCTAAGCTACAGCCCCTGTAAACCGCGCTCACCCCTAGGGCCTCACCCCAGGTCCCCCCACCGTCCGGAGATACTCCCCTAACCCTTCACCTAGGAATGAGCCCCCACCCTTCAGCCGGGTCACTTCCGCTCCCAGCAACCCTTCCCCCTCACCCTGTCCGCCCTTATCGCCAGATCGCCGCACACCCGGAGTGCACCCCTACCGCAGATGACCCCCTCAGCCCTCTCCTCGCGAGAGCCGGGCGCTCCCGGCTCCGATCACCACGGCGACAGCCGCTAGACAGGGATGCCCCGGGCCCACGGCAGGCACGCAGTCCTGGCTCCCAGGGGCGCGGCCCCGGCGGCCGGGTGGGCGGGGCTTGAGGCCATTCCAATTCCCTGCCCCACCCCCACGCCCCCATCCCACCCCGAAGCCCAATGCCTCCTCAGAGCCCATGGGTTAGGTGGTCCCGAGCTGCACACCGCTCGCCAGTGGGCCTTGGCTGCTTGATGCTGGTGCGGGGAGGGAGGGTGCAGCCTTAGCCCGGCCCTCGGCCCCCGGGATGGACAGCGGGCAGCAGCGGCAGTGGCAGTGGTAGTGGTAGTGGGGGTGGCGGCGTCGGCGGCGGAGGCGGGACAGGGCGGCTGTCCTGGGAGAGCAAGTCCCCTTGCTCCCACTTCCCCCGCCGCCTGGCCTCTGCTGCCAGAGCTTCCTGGAAGGAGTTTCCCCCTGTCAGCCTGCCCCTGGGAGGCAGGCCGGCTATGGCCAGGGGGGCGGGGCGGCGGCAGTGGCAGCAGCAGAGCTGGAGATGGCAGGATTGGGGCTGACCCATACTAGTAGCCAGGTACTTGCTCCCATTGCCCGCTGTCGCTGTCGCTGTCGCTGTCTCTGTCCCTGTCGCTGCCCCCGCCCCTGCACATTGACTGCACCACGCCCACCTCTCAGGAGCAGGATCACCTGAGGACAAGCCTCCAGGGACCCTGGGGCAGCAGAGACCGCCCCCAGAGCAGGCTGAGGGGGACACGCGAGGACACCCAGTGCTCATAGCAGCACTATTTACAGTAGCCAAGACATGGAAATAACCTAAATGTCCATCCACGGATGACTGGATAAAGAAGTTGTGGCATATTTATACAATGGAAAACTACTCAGCCATCATATATAAATTAATGCCATTTGCAGCAAGATGGATGGACTTGGAGGCTGTCATTCTAAGTGAAGTAAGTCAAAAAGGAAAGAAAAATACCGTATGATATCACTTATGTGCAAAATCTTAAAAAAAAAAAGACAAATGATCTTACTTACAAAACAGAAGCAGACAAAAAACAAACTTGTGGTTACTGGGAGGGGGAAGGGAGTAGAAAAGAATAAATTGGGAGTTCAAGATCTGCAGATACTAATATATATAAAATACATAAATAGCAAGTTCATACTGTATAGAATAGGAGACTACATTCAATACCTTATAGTAACTTATGGTGGAAAAGAATAGGAAAACAAACATATGTATGTTCATATATGACTGAAGCATTACGATGTACACCAGCAATTGACAATGACATTGTAAACTGACTATATTTCAATAAAAACACATATTTTAAAAAATTAAAAAAAAAAGGATGCTTTAAACCCAAACTTGCCTTCCCTCACAAAAGGTATACATTTCTAAGAATACTCTCCTTAAGTTAAATCTTCTAGAAAGTTGTATTTTAATTCATGCTATCTCACTACATAGATTCAATCTAGCTTTTATAAACACAGACGTTATTTCTATCCATAGAAATAAATCTCAACTGCCTTCATCTGGATTGTCCTTCATATACCCATTCAGTTTAAACTTGAAAGGCATAATGACAGTCCCACACAGAAATATATTTATTTATAAAGCTATGACCATTAAATGAAGTGACCATGCTATAATTAATACTAGTCCTTACCACAAGAACAGTATCAGTTTATTTTCCTAGGAGATTGAGGAAACATTTTTGAACACATAGATTGAATTCTAATGTCAATTAAATTTTGGAAATCTCATTAAAAACTGTACTCAATCATCTGGTAACTAACTGTAACACTTTTTTAGTAGGACTATTTTTGTGCCTCATGCCCTGCTTTGAAGCAACAGAGAAGAGTATTTAAGTTTGATATATTGGAAAGTTCCTTTTGCAAGCTCCCCATCTTAATAACACAGACAAATCATACCACTTTACCAATTTAGTAATTAATAAGACAAATTACAGAGCAAAATAAAAAGTCTATACCTTGGAAGTGAAAAAGGATAAATGACTCCTCCCTACCTGTCCAGTTTTTTCTTTAGTATCTCCCTCCTCCACATACGAGTGTGTCTAAGCAGGCCAAGAACACATGGCCAAGAACACATAATAATCATAAAATAACATACCCTGGGACAACCAGGACTTCAGAATTTCCAAAATCTATCATGAATATTTGTATCAGTGCAACTTCATGGACTAAGTATTTGGTTGGACTACGTCTTCTGATATTTTCACTTCCTATTGGAATTAATTCAGTAATAGTTCCTCGACACCACATTCCATTTTCAATACTGTTGACAAATATTCTTGCACCTAAACAATGAGGGAGATGAATCATTATCAATGTTTATGGAGAAAAACACCCAATAACCTCTAAGTTACAAACATGTACATTAGTTTCACCACTAAGAAGTCTTAATTCATGTATTTACTGACGACATACAGTGAATACACAGCCCCTTGTCAAATGCTATGAGAGGGATAAATAAAGCTAGTATATTCTGACAGTTTCTGTAATACAGAAACTCATGAGCTAGACAGGGAGGTAAAAACAAAGAATACAAAGTCAGCAGTCCTTTACTGAGGACCTGTGTTTTATGAACTGTAACAAAGATGAATGAGACCATGCTGCCTCAAGAAGCTCAAGAAAGGAAAAGAGACAGGCAAATTAAGTTACTATAATACACTATGCAAAACATTAAAAGAAAAAAGAACTTCTAGCCTTTTGCATGTACACACACATGTGCACAGATACATGCATGCTGAAATTTGTAACATACTTCTTTGGAAGCATAAAGGAAGAAGCAATTACCTTCCCTCAATTAAAAGTGGAGTGAGAGTAAAGGAACCAAGAAAGGCAGAGTGGGAAAGGCCAAAATTAAGAAATGTACACACAGTGGACTTCAGAAAAGGGGAAGATGAACCAAGGACGTAGCAGCAGAGGAGGGCCTCATGGAGGCATCAGATGAATTACAAATAAATAACCAGGAAAAAAAAGATCAAGCCAGAAAGAGGCCCGAATTTTTACGTTTACAATGGGCTCAGCAACATTCTCAATATTTTGTGTGTGAGTTCACCTCCTCCCCACAACAACCCCATGAAAGTGGTCTTCCACCCAAATGTGTGAGGAAAGTAGGCAGACAGAGCCTCGTAGCTACTAAGGAGAGGTAGCAGGTGGTGTTGGAGGCCATCCTTTTAACTAATTCAGCATTAGAGAGAAATTTGGTATGACCTGGTCACAGATTATATACAAAGATGCTCTATAATCCCCTCTGTATATGCTAATAAACACAGGATAGCTGAGAGGCAATTTTAACTTCTACCAAAACATTAGTTTGGCCTTGAGATTGTCATCAACCCTTTTCTTATGTTGCTATATACCACATGACCTATATTTTTAGTTTTAAACTACATGCTATTAAAACATTCTTTCTTGCAGTAGGTGAGATACAAGTCTACTGGAGCTACTTGTTAGTCCTTATAATGAAGAACATAGGTAGGAAAAGGGAACAGGGGATACTCTGCTAAAGCATCACATCACATTTCTTCCCTTACCAACCACTTCTCAAAAGATAAATGAGTATTTAAATCATGTATATTTGCCTTGAAATAATAATTATCCTTGACAATTTAAAGCAAAGGATGAATTTCTGGCTTTCTTAGCATATTTTCTGAATCTAAACTGAGCTTTTGGGCATATATTAAATTTAAAGAATTATTTCCAGCCATAAAAAATAAGTTTAACACTACACTTCCCGCTTTAGATGCTCATAATTTAAACCCTGTTTTTTAACTTTTAAAATTATTATTCATTTTTGTTAGTATATGATGGTTCTAGTCTTCTGATATTCTGAAAAAAGACACAGACAAGCTGGGAATTAATCACACTTTTAAAGAACTACTATATAAAGCTAAACAGATCATACAGTACTTTCTGGTATCAGTTATATGCAGGTGTTGACCAATGTTAGCAGAATGAGAAAAATGCTATAATAATAAGTCAAATCATAGCCTCATCTTATTATAGATACACCATATTTAATCCATGTTATAAGGGAAGTATTTGTAATGAAAGTTTAAATTACAGCAAGTCACATACAGCCTTAGAATTAAGATGGGCTGATTAAGTGTACCTACCATGCTGTGTGGCCCAGGAAGATATTTAAAAAATATCTCACCTTACTCCATAGTGGAGTTTTTGTGTACCTCATTTGACAGTCAATTTTAATATTTAGTTAAGTTATCTAAATAAGTTAAATAAAATTAAACTTATGTTAAACAATTTCAAAGCCTTTTATGCTTGTACAAATCTGTATCACAAAAAAAGTCTATATGGGTTGGCCAAATATTACAATATTTAAATAAACTTCAGATTTTAACTTGGAGTAATATTTCATTACCTAGCTCCAAAATGTCTGAAGGATCAAGGTGTAAACTCTTATTGCAAAACTGATTCACCTTCTTTTCCAATACTGTTGCATCTTTTATTTGTGAATACTTCCGAATATAGAAGTGGCAAGGATGTATTACATGGCTTACAAAAACTCCGCTCTGGAGAACCTGGATAAGAATATTTAAACCATATTAAGAAACCAAAAGTTAGGAAAAAATTCACTAAAAACAGAATGCAATATCCTCTAAAAGAATAATAAGTGTCTTGTAGCACTGCAAACTCTAGAAGACCTAGGCCCCACAAGAGTCCAAACGATAAAACAGTAACTAGACTGATAAAACAAATAGAGCCCACTTTCACAGATTTCTTTTGCAACCCGAACCATGAACATTTTATTTTACTTGTAAAATGCGTTAAATAAATGAGCTGTAGTTCCTGTGGTAGTTAGGTTCTAAAGTCAGAGTATGTGCTATAACTCTACTGTTTTACAACAAAACACCAACGTTTATTTATAAATATAATTGGAACTTGGAACCCCCTTGATAATGATTAGGTTTCCAGTATAGCTCCAAATCTCCTTTAAACTGTACTAAATCAAAAGAACCAATAATTAGCTCATAGCCACTCTGACTCCTAAATCTTGTCAGGCTGGAGAGGTATGAAAAAAATGCCTGGGAAAGCCAACATATTGAGCAGCAATTGAGGGGAAGATGTGCATGTTTTGGTGGAAGCAAGGGTTGGGTAGAATAAGACAGTGAGAAATTTTTTGTATATAGTTGTAATTAAGCCAAGTGTTTTTACTGATATGAAAAGATCTCAGAGTACAATGTTAAGAAAGGAATTAAAAGAACAGAACAGTGTGTATGGCATGCTACGTTTTGTGCACAAAAACAAAAAACGAGAACTAGAAAAATAATATCTGTGTATTTGTTCGAATATGCATAAAGAAACTCTGGAAGGGAAGAGGAGACTAGATGGAAAGAGAACAGGTTAGGGGAAAAGTTTCATGGGGTGTTTTAATATGTATACATTTAATTTTTGAACAATGTAGATGTTCTAGTAAATCTAGTAAAAATGTTTAAAAAACAAAGACTTGAAGGAATTGAAGGATAGATGATAAAAACAGAACAAACAGATCATTTTACCTATCCAAAACAGACTGCAAAGAAAAATATGCATACTGAGAATGAGGTAAAGAGATAAGCACGTGTAACTGGGGAGATCGCTGAGAGAAGTGCTATAAATTTCAGAAATATTTTTGCCAATAACAGCCAGAACTTTAACCATTAAAAAGGAAGACGTTTTACATATCAGTAAAATTCATGTTACTCATGGCCTCACTCTTCTTAAGAGTTACTATACATAAAGTACCTGCTTTTGATCCAAAAGGAGATTTCTTCTGAAGAGGCTTTTTTTGATATTTAGGTGTCTCCGTAAGATAATCTGTGCAGCATGCTTCATCAAAATAGGGAAGAAAGACAACTGTATTAATTTTATTATGTTGGCAATGGCACACTTAACATACTGTTTAAAAAGCTGTACTTGAATTGGTAAAACACTGGAGTGGCAGGACCCCCTGTATCAGTAGGCAAAATACTGATAGTTTTCTTAACTCACTGAGTTAATCAGTGACAATAATCATCCAGTGGAAATGAGAGAAAATAGCGTGTCCTTTTTTATGTATCCAAAATATTCTGGAAAGTCAACCAATGAAACAGACTGGGGGGGGGGGTGGGGGGGGGAAGGAAAAAACCGAAGTGGATCTTGAAAATGGTCCTGAAGAAGACTGACGGGATAATTGCACACAGCGTGATCTCACTCTGGTGCTGATGGGAGACACCACTGGAAACCCAATCAAACAGCTGTGATACATTTAAAATGTGACCACTCAGATGCTATTGTACTCATGATAGTTCATTTTATAACAGGAGGTATCTCAGAACAAAGATTTAAGACATGGTCTTCTTAAATTTAAGGACAAAGTCACAATCTCTCATTTATTTATAATATTTTCATCTTTTTTTTGGCCTTTTTTGTTTTGTTTTGTTTTATGAGGGGGAGGTAATTGGGTTTATTTATTTATATTTGGAGGAGGTACTGGGGGTTGAACCCAGGACCTTGTGCAGGGTAAGCATGCACTCTACCGCTTGAGCTATAGCCTTCCCACTATTCTCATCTTTTATATGGGTGGAACACTAAAAAGTCAAATACTCTAATCTTAAAATTACATCTCAGAGCTTAGCTAATATTCTTGAATTAAAAATAAAAATAATCTGAACTTTAGGAATGTGACAGTAGAGGCATGGAATCAATAGGTGTTAACTCACAGTGAGGTGTAAGTAACAAAAACATGTTTAAGTACAGGGACAAAGAAGAACTAATTTTGCCTCTAATTCCAGACATGATACATTATTTCTTTGCTTTTGTATTTTTACTCACTTTCCAGGTTTTCTTCAATAATTTCTTCAATGATCACATCAGGGCTGGATCCCATCTGAGGTAAAGCAGCAGTGGTTTTAGGGGATGTTGTTGCAACAATCTCTTTCTGTGGCTGGAAGTTTTTTGCTTCTAAATGCACATTATTGGTTTCCCATCGCAAAGTAGTTGGTGGGGCTTCATTAGTTAGGACAGAAATGTCAAACTTCTTCTTTTTTAGTGATGGTTGTGTACGACTACAAGCAAATTCCTTTTTATGATTATTGTTCTTTAGAACATTCTGTCCAATTTCATTTTCTTGAGGATCACATCTGTTTAAAAATATAAAGGCTACTTTAAGTCATTTGATAAATTTTTTATATCCACCTTCAAACCGTTTCCTTTACACCTGACAGTTAATACTGTGACATGTGCAGAGTTAGTCACACAGGTGTCTCACGGGTTTTTAACAGCTTTATTAATGTATCATTTACACACTATCAGATCCAGTAATTTTTACTAAATTTACTTGTGTAACCATTGCAATCTAATTTCGAATATTTCCATTACCCTAAAAGAAACTTTTGCCCATTCTCAAGCAAGCCCAAGGGTTTTAAAAGGTCAAGAGGTAAAAATCAATGAGAAGCTGAAGAAAGAACCTGACATAGTCACATCACAATGATTTGATCCTAAAAGAACACTGGATGTAGTTTTTAATTTCAATCCATTTTCAAAACTGACACATTGTAACTGACTGTACTTGAATAAAAAAAACTGTTAAGAACTCTAAAAAAAACCAGCTTCAAATTTTTATTTGGCTTAGGTATTTAATTTTAAATTATGTTAAGGTTATTTCTTTTAATTCACTGAAGTAAAAATAAAGTATAGGAAGCAGTGAGGGGTACAATCCAATCCTAAGCAAATTACTAGAAACCTCCACCTAGGCTAAAAGTCACCATTCGTTTGAATACTTTGGGAATGACTGTTCAACAGTCACCAACCTACAGCTGATTATTCACTTTGCTCCATTATTTTTCTGTCTTCTTTACAAATCCACACAGATTTGGGCTCTCAAGTATAGAAATTCTATCAAAGAAATGAGGTTGAGTCGCAAAAGTTTTAGTTAACTCATGATAGATTTAGTTTCTTCACAGATCACCATTTAAGAGCGATTTCAGAAATAAGAACTAACAAAGCCAACTGGAATCAGCACTGACCTATCTTATCTGTCTCTTAACACACACTGAATAAAGGTCCAAACACCTCCTGACAACACACATATGTACACAACTTTGTAACTGAAACATTTCTTTTCACAACCAACTCTCATCTGAACTTTCTGAGACATTTAACACCATCAACCAACTCCAGTCTCATAAACCTCTCCTCTGACTTCTAGAACACCACTCTCTCCTGCTCCTTCTCAGTTTTGTTTTGTTTTTTGCAGGTTACCCTGTCCCTAATTTAAAATTTATTATTTTTCGAGGGCACTGTACTTGATCTACTTCAATATTTGCTCTCACTGGGCAAACCGATTCCTTTATTACCACCTGTAAACGGTAGAGGCAGGTCACAATGATACTTTCCCTAAAAACTAGGAAGAACTTTAAGATTACTCAGAGTTAAATTTGAATCAATACAAACTCTTACAGAGACAGAATAGCATCTAGGATTAAAAATAACTGACAGTCACCATATTCTAGTCATGAAAATATCCAGATGCATGTAATGACTGGAAAGGATGATTATCCATGGAAGTGTAAAACGTCAAGTCACAGAGGAAAACGGGGGCCAGGGCTCCATGTACGGGGGATGATGACTTGAGACAAAGTCCTCTCGTAACATCCTCCCTGTGGGGCAAGGGCTGCAGCATGCTGTCTAGGACTGATGCAGTTCAGTTATTTGATAAATCTTACTCTCTTTATTCCCAAAATGCTGCAAACAAAGCAACCTCTGATGATTTGGCTTCTTGTGTCTGTCTGGATGTTGGAAGAGAATGCCAACGTGACTGTTCTAGTTCCCGTGGCAATTCTATTTGCCCCTTAATTTAATAAACTGCACTCAATTTAATAAACTGGCACTCTTACAAGAGTTTACTTGGCTTAGACTAGATCTGCTCATGCCTGTTTCTGAGCTGATGAGGCTGTGGGTGGGACCCTCATTAGTTTCCCAAGGTGATGAATGTGGTGCTTCTAAGGGGATGATTTCCCCAGGAGACATACCACCTACAGCTGGATGAACTAACTTTCTTCTGCAGGGGGTGGTTTCTAAAGTATTTATATTTGGACTACTCCTGAGCAAAGAGTCAAGTCCAGAACCTCTTCTTAAGTTTCAGCACATACGGCCTACTTCCCTCTGGACATTTTGCCCTAGAGACACAGTAAACCACAGCAACCACATACCCCACTATCTCCCCCTCCCAACTTCTTTCTTTCCTGTGTCCCAGCCTTGGTGGATAATACCACAGTCCACCAACTTAGTCACCAAAGACAGACCTATAACTCATCGAGGACGCCTCCCTTTTCTTCATTCCTCACACCCAACAAACTACTAAGTTTCATCACTTTTCCCAACTTAACATTTGTCATTATCTATTCCTCTCCAGTGCTCTACCTATGTTTGGTTTCTCATCATTTGCTGACACTATCTATATAACAGCCTAAACCATCCTTCAGCTTCCAACCTCATATTCTTCCAAAGAATCCTCTCAATGGTCACTAGAGTTATCTTTAAGAAATGTAACCTAATTCTATTTGCTTTCATGCTGCAAATCTTTCAGTGGTTTTCTATTATTCACAGCTGAGCTGTCCAACAGAACCTTCTGCGATAATGAAATGGTGCAGTGCTACCCAATACAGCAGCCACTAACCACACATGGCTGAGCACCTGAAATGGGGCTGGTGCAACCAAAGAACTGAACTCTTCATTTCATTAAGTTTTAATTAATTTATGCTTAAATTTAAATGGCCACGTGTGGTTAGTGGCCACCATATTGGATAGCACAGGTCTAGGAAACTAAGTGCAGACGCCCCCGCACAGCATACAAAGTCTAGGATTTAGCCTCCATGTACCTTCTGCCATGTGGTATTATACATGCAGTTCCTTGAATGTAGTATGTTATCTTCCTGTTAAGATACCTGCCTCCCTCTCCAACTGCTACTCATTTCTCATGGACGAAGAAACATAAAATCTCCTCTTTCCAAGTCCCCTGTTACCTACCCCCTGCCCCAAGAGCTGCTCATGTCCTTCCTTTGCAGCTCCATTAAATTCTGCATGTGCAACTTTCACAGCAATGACGCACTTCGTTACAAGGGTCATTCTCTACTTAGTGCAACTTCTCTGCATAAATCTCAGTACCTGGGGTATTAGTACCTAGCATAAAATCAGTGTTCAATGCTGGCTGAATGAACGGCTCTCAAAGATGATTCAGACACGTATCATTGAGTGCTGATTCCTTCTACGTCTTTTAATTCTTAAATATCTTACACAGAATTTAAATGATAGAAACCACGCTGCCCTTTACATTGTTTTTCAGCTTTTGACTCACAAGTACTACACTAAACATCAATTTTTCTGTCCCTTAGATAATATTTCTGTCCCTTAGGCCATGTCAGACACTAATGGCATGTTGCTATTCTTTTAAATACTTACTTTGTTGAGTCTTCAAATTCAATCTTTCCCATAGTGTTGAACATACAGATGATCTCACCGCAATTCATGTTCAACCTACAATTAAATACTTCACATAAAAAAATGTTCTAATATAAGTTTACTACTTTCTCTAATAAAAATTAGTTGCTGACATTAAAAACTCCAAAATACAGAACATTTAATAACTTTGTAATTTATCATAAATTACTTATTTTAATTTAGTTGCTAACTTGGGAAACATTTTTGAACTGAATTATCAATCAATAATTGCTTGCTATTTTAATAAATTTAGGCTCTAATACATCTTTATACTTAATTATGATGTTCTCCTGAATTATAACTTACTTGGGAGAGTTCCTTAGTTTTAGAGAGCTAACCTGTGACAATTCACTCTCAAATGTTAGCTTCAAAGTCTGAATAATCTAGAATCAAAAGAGAAGTATCACTTATGTGTGCATTTTATTTTGTTATAAATACTGTTGAAACAGAATGAGATTTGAGAAGCAAAACTATACCCTTTAGGTATTTCACTAAGTAACATGCTTACAGTTTGATCTTAGGCAAGTAAAATGAGGGATGCATGTAAGTGTCTGTGACTCCCCCAACTCCAAAATTTAAAATCTCTTGGAGATACGTATTAACAGACAGCAACAACACAGGACACTAGTTAATAAATGGAATATAGCTACACAGTTCCAGAGGCATTTCTGATCAGATTTATTTTGCATCTGCATTGCTATCCTCATGTTTTTCTTTTTTTCCCCCATCTTCTTAACTAGACTAACTAGGATAAAGACCAAATTTTACTACCTTTTTAACTTCCTAATGCCTCACACGTAATACACAGGAATTGACGATTACTGTTTTTAGAACTATAGCTGGAGGGAGGCCTGGCCAAGTGAGATGGTGGTAAACTCTTCTCCTTTAATTTGCAGTTCAAGACTTTAGAGGCAGGTAAACCAATGGCTTCTATTTTGTACCTCAGTTCAGTCCAAACATCTCATTATCTATGGGTAATGAGGCCCTGAGGATTCAAAGACAATAGAGTAGGATCTATACCCCAAGGGAGCAAGACAGAAATTAGCAAAGAGGACTGATGGTTAACCTTGTCCTGCCAACGAGCGCATAAGAAACATATTTCTCTCTCTGCACAACTCCAGGCACATCACTAGAGGACAGGATAGAGTGAAGCATCCTGTCTCTTGACCTGCACATCTTGGGGTGGCAGGCTGAGAGAAAAACCTGAATGGGATCTTGGTAAGTTCTTAAGCCAAGAGCTGACAATCATACCTAACTGCTTATAAAAGGAAAATAGAGTCCTATTTAATTTGCTACTCTTAACTTGTCCTCATTTTCTATTCTAGTGACCTAGAAACAACTCTAGATTGAGGGTCACCCTACTTGTTCTTGAATCGTGTTACATCATTTCCCTGAGTGATAAATAATATAACAAAAGTCCAAACACATTTATTAATGTTTGTCTTAGAATTCAAACACCTAAGAATTCTAAACTGATGCCATTACAAGTTAGGATAATCTGAAAAACAAATTTTTCTTAGGTTTTAAATATCATATTCCAAAGTAGGTAAAATAAGCTACCACAGAAATAATTCACATGAAATATTAAAACTACCTGATTCAGGTCACAGTATGTCCTTAGAGAAGGTGCCGATTTTAATTCTCTTGCTATCTTCATAGCTGCATCCAAATCATTTTTTTTTCTCCTCAATGTAGCTCTTAGCCATCATTACATTTGATAAATAATCACCTGTATTTCTTACTACTTCTTCACACAGGTTCTTTTTCCTTCATTTACAATAAAGTTATTTTTCAGTATTTCATAAACATTTTTATGACAGTAAGTTTACAGTAACTCAACAGTATTGAAAAGATAATTTCACTATTTTGTGAACGTAAATAAAGTAAGATTATTAAAAGGGGCATTCAGTTGAACTAAAATGTATTAGAGTGGAAGCTGTGTGCATGTAACTAGAGAAAAATCAGCCTCTGTAGGAGGACACAGTTATCATGTCACAGAGACAGCTGTCAGAGCTGCATAGTAAGATAAACCCTGGATGATTCCACCACCACTTTTAAAAGTAGGAGGAACCCTGGCCATCTTGCTGTCATTTGTGCCATTACATCAAACACATTCTGTGCTCATTTCTCACAAGAATCTATCTGTACATTAAAATATTTCTATAAGTAGATACATATTACATGAACTTAAAATGATATTTATAAATACTTCACCAAACCAGAACTTAATTAACTATTATCTTCAAAGTAATCACTCAGGAAGCTTATAGTATTACTCCTTCATTACTTACCTCATTTTACTCAAGAAATTTTCTGTGCCTATGTTGCAATTACTTTATTATGGAAATAAAGATATTTTGCACCAAAAATTATAGTGTCTAATTGCTCATTTTATTCATCAAACAAATGAGTAAAATGATTTCCTCAAAATCAAATCTGGCCTCCAAAAAGACTCGGCTACACTGAACAGTCTGAAAAGGAAATTAAGAAAACCATTTACAATAGAATAAAAAAAAAAAAAGAATGTATTTAGGAATAAACATAACCAAGGAGGCAACAGACGTGTACACTACCCAACACTGCTGAAATTAAAGAAGGTAAACTAAATGCAAAGATCTCTCATGTTCATGAATTAGAAGACAACACTGTTAAGATGTCAATACTACCCAGAGCAATCTACAATTCAAAGCCATCCTTATCAAAATCAGAACAGAAAAACCCATCCTAAAAGTGACATGGAATCTCAAGGGACCCCAACCTTCCAAAACAATCCTGAAAAAGAACAACAAAGTCGGAGAGCTCACCCATCCTGATTTCAAAACTCGCTACAAAGCCACAGTAATGAAAACATTGCTCTGCTGCCACAAGGACAGACAGACAGACAGAGAGCCCAGAATTAAATCTTCACATATATGGTCAACTGAGTTTCGACAAAAGTGCCAAGACCATTCAATGGAGAAAAGACCCTCTTTTCAACAAATGGTACTGGGAATGAATGACGTTAGGCCCTTTCCTTACACTATATACAAAAATCAGCCCCAAATGACTCAAAGACCTAAATGTTAGAGCTAAAACCATAAGACTGTTAGAAGAAAACACAGAGAGGAAGCTTCAGTATTAGATTTGGCAATGATTTCTTGGATATGACACCAAAACATGGCAACAAAGAAAAAATAGATAAAACAGACTTTATCAATTAAAAACTTACTTAGATCAAAGAATGCTATCAAGAGAGTGAAAAGGCAAGCCACAGAAGCAATGTTTTCTTAGGTCAGTCTGCCAAGGCAAAAGAAATAAAAGCAAAAATAAACAGATGGGACCTAATCAAACATACGAGCTTTCGCACAGCAAAGGAAATTATAAACAAAACAAAAAGACAACCTATGGACTGGGAGAAAATATTTGCAAATGGTGGAACTGACAGGGTGTTTAATTTCCAAAATATACAAACAGCTCTTACAGCTCAACATCAAAAAAAAAATCAAAAAACCCAAAACCCCAAACCAACAATGCAATAGAAAAATGGGTGGAAGACCTAAACATACATTTCTCCAAAGAAGACATACAAACGGCCAACAGGCACATGAAAAGGTGCTCAACATCACAAATTACTGGAGAAATGCAAATCAAAATCACAATGAAGTATATCACTTCACACCAGTGAGAATGGCCATCATCAAAAAGTCTACAAATAGGGGGAGGGTACAGCTCAAGTGGTAAGTGCATGCTTGGCATGCAGAAGATCTTGGGTTCAATTCCCAGTACCTCTTTGAAACATAAATAGGTAAACCTAATTACTCCCCAAATAAATAAATAAATAAATATTTTAAAAGTCTGTAATTATACAAATATAATAAATGCTGGAGAGACTGTGGAGAAAACGGAACCCTTCTACAACTGTTGGTGTGAATGTAAACTGATGCAGCCACAATGGAAAACAGCATGGCAATTCCTAAAAAAACTAAAAATAGAGTTACCACATGATCCAGCAATCCCACTCCTGGGCACATATCTGGAAAAGGCAAAAACTCTAATTTGAAAAGATACATGCACCCAATGTTAATAGCAGCACTATTTATAGTATCTAAGACATGGAAGCACCTAAATGTCCATCAACAGATAAATGGATAAAGACAATGTGACACACATACATACATAAACATATATATATATATATATATATATATATATATATATATATATATGGATATTACTCAGCCACAAAAAAGAATGAAATAATGTCCTTTGCAGCAATATGGATGGACCTAGAGATTATCATACTAAGTGAAGTAAGTCAAAGATAAATATCATATGATATCACTTATCTGTGCAATCTAAAAAAGTGATACAAATGAACTTAGTTACAAAACAGAAACAGACTCACAGACACAGAAAACAAACTATGGTTACCAAAAGGGAAAAGGTGGAGGGATAAATTAGGAGTTTGAGATCAACAGATACACACTACTATATATAAAACGTATAAACAACAAGGACTGACTGTAAAGCACAGGAAACTATATTCACTAACTTGTAATAATCTGAAAAAGAATATATATATAACTGAATCATTTTGCCGTACGGCTGAAATTAACACAACATTGTAAATCAAATACACTTCAATTTAAAAAGTCAAAAAAAAAACAAGCCACAGAACAAGAGAAATTATCTGAAAATGATATATTTGATAAAGGATTAATATCCATAATGGATACAGAACTCCTACAACCCAGCAACAACAAAACAAATAATCCAATTCAAAAATGGGCAGAGGACTGGAATAGATATTTCTCCAGAAAAACATAAGCAAATGGTCAATTGAAAGGATATGGTCCACAATACCACTAGCTATTATGGAAATGCAAGTCAAATACAAAATCAGATACCACTTCACATCCTCAAAATGGCTGTATTTTAAAAAAGAGAATTAACAAGTGTTGGTAAGGATGTGGAGAAACTGGAACTCTTATGCACTGCTAGTGGGAATGTAACCTGTGTAGCCAACTTAGAAAACAGTTTGGTAGTTCTTAACAAGATAAACATAAAAGTACCCTGTGCCACTAAACTGTACATTTTTAAATGGTTACAAAAGTAAACTTCATTATGCATATATACCACTGTTAAAAAATGTAATAAAAATGTATGCACATGACCTATCACTTAAAATTTTATAACTGAATATTAAACATGAGATACCAACAACATTGAGGAATAAAGAATATGATTCATCCATCGTGTATTGAGCCTATGTTCTAGATATCCTAGTTAGACTAAAAAAAAATAAAAAGAACCCAGATCCAAAGGGGCAAGTACCATTACCAAATATATTTCTTACTTTTATGAGCCTGCCTCTTGAAATACAAAAATGTGATTAAAGATTATTTAAGCTCTTATATATCAAAGTTTTAAAAAAGGATGGCTATATAACAGTATGGCGGTATTTGTTTAGAAATGAGTATTAGAAAGTATGTTATTATTTTCTGTGATGCAAATAAACACAAGAAAAAATGATGAAATTACGTACCAGAAAGAGTATGTTTGCATTTTCCCAAGTATGCTGAATTCTACAACGGGATTCAGAATTTGAAATCATTTATCTATGCTAACTGGTTTAAGAAAGAAATTATCTGAACAGCTTTGGATCAGAAGGCAAATAGCCAAAAAAAACAAAAACAAAAAAAACGCTGCTCTTCATTTTGAAGCTGTAAACATCAGCCTATAGGGACCACCCATAACCTTCCAAACTAGTTTAAAAGTTACTCATTACTTTAATCTATGCAAAGGAATAAAATGACAAGTTAATGTTAAAAGCTTCAGTTTCATTGAGTCTATATTTTTAACTTATTACCTGGAATCAAGAGAAGTAAAAAGCTGATCAAACTGTTTCTCCAGAACTTCTATAAGACTGACTGTTTCCTCTTTTGTTTGACTGTGTATGTGTTCGAGCATCCGGGAAGAACATAATACAAAGATATAATTTGGTATTTCTATTTTGGAGGAACTGTACTCTTTAACATAATTTTGAAAGTAAAAGATACTTTTTGGACTTTTCAAAATAACAACACAAGAGGAGATTAGATGATAAAAATGGACTAATTCACAAGGTTAAACTTTAAATCCTGGTACTTGTTAGCAAGATCACATCTTTTTTGGCACTTTGTACTGATAAACTGGCAAAAAGGCCTAGAAAACCCACTAAGTTTTCTAAACTTCTTATCATTTCAATCAGTACAGGAAATGAATCGTTTTGGATAGCTGAATTTCTCTCTGGTAGGATTCCTTAAATTTATAAAACTTAAAATGTAGTATTAAAAATATTTGAAATAAAGTGTTAACTATTTCACATACTTCTTCATATTTTCAAAGAATCACTGCTTGGTATCTGTGACCTTTTCTTCTTCCAATTTCTTTTTGGAATGGGAATATCTACCTATGCCTATCCAACCAGTGTATTTTAGGAGATAATTTATTAGTTTCACACATTCACAGTTGGAGAGGAATTTTGCCCCAGCATGAGTCATTCTCTGAGTCTCACCTATACCTGATTTAGAAGATACTTAGATGAGATTTTGGAGCTAGAGTTGACGCTGAAATAGGTTAAGAATTTGGGGTATGTGAGATGGGATGAATGTATTTTGCATGTGAGAAGGATATGAATCTGGGAGGGCCAAAGGGCAGACTGCTATGGGTTGAATTCTGTACCCCACTCCCCTTTCAGATTCACCTGTTGAAGTCTTAACTCCCGTATCAGCTATAACCCTTTGAGTGCCTTGGCTGTGAATTTGCTGCTGCTGGGTGTAAGGAATTTGTTCCTTCTCAATAAAGAAGTCTCTCTCTCTCTCTCTCTCTCTCTCTCTCTCTCTCTCTCTCTCTTGGGTGACAGGGTTAAGGAGAAAAGAGCATAAGACTCTGTGTAACGATCTACAGCCAGATAACACGCAATGCTAGAAAGGTGATCTGCAATGCTTCCAAGACAAAACTCAGCTCACAGCAAGCGGAAATCACAGCTCCTTAACAGAGCTCCAATTTCAGCATGCTGCTAGCACAACAATGCTATGAGATTACTGCTAGCAGGCCATGAGAGGTGTCCATTCTTTTGTATATTTCTCTTATCATTTGATAATCATACTTAATAACTGAATGCTAAGCTCCAATTTCAGTGATATTACATCCAAATTACACAGTTAAAGAGAACATGCCTTAATTTATGATAGAATTTAATCATTCAAAATGCTTACTTTTACAGCAATACTTAATTCTTCAAAATTCTGGTCTGCTATCTTCAATGCTTCATCAATTTCTTCCACAGTTTTAGTCTCCTAAGAAAGGGAAGGGGAATATACAAACACAAAGTATAAACATAGATGCTTAGATACAACATAGCAGCTGCAAAAGCATCAAGCTACCATTGCGGTTACAGACCCACTACAGAAATCAGAAAAGAAGCAACAATTAACATTTTAGTTTTGGTGATAGCATCCCAAATTTCTTTTAGGTACCTTTTTTGGAAAAAATGGAATTATGTCCTACAACCATTTTGCATCTTAAAACTACCTGAAAAATTTATCATGGCAATAAATATATATACATAAAAAGTAACAGTTCTTAAGAAAAAAAGATTATAATTTGGCTATGTTAAGATTTAAACAATGAAGGTGAAGACAGCGCTCTGTCTTCTCTCCCAGCCCACTAATGATCCCCTTAACAAAAAGATGTAATACTTCATTCAGCAGTATTTTGGAGTTTGTCCTGTTTCTAGTCTTAAATTAGAAGAATACATTATTTAAAGTGATATGGAGTAGTAACAGGTAAAACTCAATCTTCCAACAACAATTACACCATCCTTTCAGTCACCGTTAAAATACCTGGTAAATCACCCTTAGAATTTAGAAACTTGCACTTTATACAATCTCATAGAATGTGAATTCAATAACTAGGTTCAAAAGGAGGAAGCTACGTGCAGGTAAATATCAAGAGCACTGACAGAGCTGGTCAAAGGCAGAATGGGCTAACTTGGGAGGAAAAGAGAATTGCTGAAAACAGTTCAGAACAAATCAAGAGATTCAAGCAAGGGAGTATAGGTTTACCTCTGTTACCTTCATGTTTTCAAAAGAATCTACAGTTATAGGAACCTTGAGAGAAGAGGAAAGTTAAGCTACCAGAGACAAAGTAAAAACGTCTGGCCACGTGTCACTTGATGAATAACATTCTTCATACCTCCATTACAGCTGATGGGTTCAGAACAGTCCCACGTGTGAAGGCTGAATGTTCTAAACCAACAGTTAGCCGGTCAGCAGTCTTTTTAAAGTCCTGAGAACAGTTCTTTATTCTGGAAAATGTCAAGTACATTTATTTTAAATACCAACATTAATATAATGGTTTCAATCCTCTAGTCTGATTTTTACTCTCTCTCAAAAATAATTCAGGGGGAGGTTATAGCTCAGTGGTAGACTGTGTGCTTAGCATGTACGAGATCCTGGGTTCAATCCCCAGTACCTCCATTAAACATAAATAAATAAATAAACCTAACTATCTCCCCACTCAAAAAAACTAAAAAAATAAATCATACCATGACTTCTAAGAACACTTAACAGTGGGCTCTCAATTATCTATGATAAGTAAAGACAGGGAAACCATGACTAAATATGCTTTCATATAAAACTTAATTTTAAGCAAGAATTCAATTTCTTAACAAATTCCTAAAAATAATAGCTTACAGTATAAATTGTGCTTGAATTTCCTAACCATCTCTCCTCCTCTGATATTTTTTGGTAGACATGTTGATAATCCTTTAACTGTCTCAAGCTCAATTATTTATATACACAAATGCCAGCTATTAAAAAATGTACTTATAGGCCTAGATAATGTATATAAAGGTAATGAATTTACCAGATAAGTTAGTTTCAAAGAAAAAGTAAGCTACATTTCTTGAGTACAGATGCTAGAGTTTTTGCCTATTTTTATCTTTATATCCCTATGTTAGTTAGCACACAATAAGCACTCAGTGTTTGTTGAATAAGTAAATCAGAAGCCTATGACACTTCATGGAAGAAACTATTATTAAATATGTTACTCTCATAGAGAGAAATAATAGACTAGATAATTTTTAAACATTCTATTACTTAAAAAGTGAACATTCATGTTCTTAAAAACATATGTGAATGCTTTGGCCATAAGGAGTCCATTATTCAATTCCTGTTTCAAAATATTAAAAGACAAATCAGGAAGGAAACACATCATGTATCAAAAGATACTTCTATTTTAAAATATATAACCATTTAAACCAAATTCTACTGAAATTAGGAAACAGAGGAGTTTCTAACATAAGTATATTTGACATGGAGAACTAATTTTAAAATGGTAATTCAGAAAAAAACTGGGGTACCTAAAACAGATTCATCTACTTCTGAAAATGAAATTTCACTTTGCAACCATATTCAATATTATATAGATCTAGACAAAAGTACAATCAAATTTGATTTGGACGATGTATAAAAAGAAAGATTCATACAGAAGCCCACATTTATATTTTCTCTTGGGGAAAAAAAAGGATAATCTCGCAACACTGGGATGGTCTTAACACAAAGCAGTAATTGGCTGGAGCTGAGTACAGGCTACCTCCTTTGGAGTGGGTAAACCTTCTGTCTGCTACAATCCTTAACGCTCATTTAATGTCAGTCTGTCTCACCCAGTAAGTCATCTGCTAGATTCCTGTAGGTGTTCAAATTTGTTATGGCCACTGACTCACAGGAAGCCAAAAAGATTCCTGAAGTGATTACTCTATTCACTCAGAGCCTATGGAGGAAGTGACCGGTGGAATGCAAATACAGCAGTTGGGAGCAGTACTGGTATTCCATGAGCCTGAGTTTCACCTCTGGTTCTGTCAATAACCAACTGCTGGACTTTAGCTAAGTGGTTATGCTACCCAAAGGAAAAACTGTTCTGTTGGTTTCTATGCATGCATATAAATCTGGACAGAGAAGCTACAGCAATAACATGAAAAGTCATGACAGTTAGTCTAAAGGATTTTGGATTTTACCTGGATAGGTAATGAAAACCATAGAGCAGGAAAGGGTCTGAAGTCCTAAGGAGGTAGCCAAAAGAGACTAAAAGAATCAAACAGGGTGTAGAAATGGAAGATAAATTATAAATATGGGTGATATTGTGGAAATAGAATCTTCAGGAGGTAAGATGGATGAGATATGAGGAACTGGGTGATCTATAGATGTTTGGGCCAATAACAAAATTGAAAAGTTTCAAATGAGACTGTTCCTTGAGGGAACCCTATATTTATTTTATTTCTCATATAACTTACTTCCATATTAAATATGATTTAAGAAGTTAAAAGTTATACAAAAATATAATTACCATCTGAGTAGCGTCTTGGTAAATTAATAAGAAGATTCTTTGACCCTTAAAAAGTTGCAAAGTCAAACTTCACCATTTTTTAAATCATGATTCATTCCACAGTCAACCCTAAATGTACATTCGCCTAGGATCAAAAAATGATTTTCAGAAAAACTACAGCAAATGTCAAAATATCACGGTTCTTCGTCTAACATTTATAAAATGTTTACTCTGTGTCCAGCACCAGGGATGTAGAAAACAATAAAATATGGCCCTTGCCATTAAAGGGGCTTGTAGACTAGAAGAAGATGACAAATATAAATAAGTGCAATTAAAAAAAACACAGGTGCTCATCTCCAGCTGGAATATGTTAAAAAAAACTTTGCATACTATTTCAAGAAGAGAATTTATTAATACATATACATGTAAAATCTTACACAAGAATGGAAAAATGAATAAAATAATCTCAAAGTTATCACTTTCTATAAATCACCTCTCAAACCACTTCTTTTCAAAATCCTGCATTGTATTGTACTCATACTACTGTTGAGAATCAATAGAAATGTACGTTCTTATTTTTTTCCTCCATTATCTTCTCACTCAGCACACTAGTTTTTGCTGAAGTCTATTCTCAGCTTCTCTTACTCTGATGTGGCAATCTTGCATTCTTTTCTTTCCCCACTTTAAATAAGAACAAACTAATGCTGCTTCTTTAGGAGTTGGAGTCTCCATTTCATTTACAGCTAAGATAAATTACAAACCTAAAGAGCAATGTATAAACAATGGGTTACAAACACTAATCTAAGAATGACATTTTACCAATAATTCTAAAATAACTCTTCGAGAAATATGTTAAACTTCAAACACTAAAATTAGTGCACACAGAACATACTTTTTTGGCTGCAGTTTTTCCATAAAAGACTCTTCTTTAATATATCCATCTATTGGGCAGTATCCTTGTTTTGTATTTATAGTTGTAGCAACCTTAGGATAAAAGATGAAAGTAAGAAACCAGAAAGTCACTCAATAAATTCTGTTTATCCAGAATTCAAAAAACTAGTGTGTCATCCATAGATAAAGTTGAAAATAGCTCTAAAGATCCTGAAATCCTCTTTAAATCAAAGAAAAAGCAACATTTACATGTTTTTATCCTACTTTATTTTTTTAAAAAAATCATTTAATTGGCAATTAATTAAGCAGAACATTAACTATACTTCACTCTGCTACATTTCTAAAGGAAATACTTGGAACAATACTTTTAAAATTCACTGTAAAATTTTTACAATGCTATTTTAAGGTACGTACAAAACTCTAAAATACTTGGGAATAACTATAGTAAGAAAAATACAAGCTCTAAGAAAAGAAAACAAAAAACTTTATTGGCAGTCATAAACAAGAACTGAATAAATGGAGAATTAGGTTAGGGTCTTGAAGACAAAGATTTAAAACCCTAAAACACAACTGATATAAAATTAATACAATTCTGAAGTTCGTATGAAAACATAATGAGCAAGAATATAAAATTTTTAATATAACATTCAGTGGAGATTTATCCCACCAGAAAATAAAGCTACTGTAATTAAAACACTAAGGTAGTGGCACAATACAAGTCAACCCTTGAACAACGCAGGGCTTAATGTGCATGTAATTTACAGCTGGCCCTCTACATGTGCGGTGCTTCTGCATCCACGGATTCAACCAACAGCAAACCATGTAGTACTGTAGTATTTATCTACATAAGCGGACTTACACAGCTCAAACCTGCACTGACCAAGGGACAACTGTAAATGAATAGAACAGAGCCCTGAAACAGATCCACAAATAAATGGGAACTTCATATAGACTATAAGGGGCATTTCAATTAAATAGAGGAAAGATTGATTATTCAATAAATCATGTGGGAAAGTCAGCTAATTATTCTGAAGAAGAAAGTCACATACTCACATCATATAAAATATAAAGGGATTTAATACTTACTTTTAAAAAAAAAAGTATTGAAAAAAAAGTACTGTAACTCTGAGATGGAAAATCTGCCTAATCAAAGAAAACCTAGAAGCCACTAAGGAGGAGGAAAAACAATTCAAGAAGGAAACATTTCTGAATGGTAAAATGTAATAAACAAAATTAAAAGTGAAAAATTGGGAGAAAACATTTAAAATACACAGGACAAAGTGTTAATATCTCTATCACATGAAATAGTCTGACAAGCTAGAAAAAGACAATTCAAAAGAAAAGTATGGAAAGGACCAAAAAGGATCCGTTAAAAATCCTCCCAGAAGAGGAGCTAAGAAGTCAACATATGAAAAATTGCTCAATTTCACTAGTAGTCAGGGAATTTCAATTTAAAACAAGGAGATACCCACTTTTTGTCCATTAAATGGTCAAACATTAAAAAAAATGGACAAACTCAAACACGGATATTTTTTGGACCTGGAAACTAACAGAATCTGCAGATAAGATTTTTTTGGTGGGAGTGGGTTTCAAGAATTGTGCAAAGATATGGTGAAAAATGTTGAAAACCACCTAAATGTTTTATCATAAAGAGATTAGTTAAGAATTACAGCTCTTATGTACCATAGTTTATTATATAGTCTTTGAAAGTACTGCAGCAACATGGATGGACCTGGAGATTGTCATTCTAAGTGAAGTAAGCCAGAAAGAGAAAGAAAAATACCATATGATATCACTTATATGTGGAAACTAAAAAAAAGACAAATGAACTTAATAACAAAACAGAAACAGACTCACAGACATAGAAAACAAACTTATTGTTACCAGAGGGGAAAGGGGGTGGGGGGAAGGGATAAATTGGGAGTTTGAAATTTGCAGATACTAACTACTATATACAAAACAGATAAACAACAAGGTTCTACTGCATAGCACAGGGAACTACATTCAATATCTTGTAGTAACCTATAATGAAAAAGTATGAAAATGAATAAATGTATGTATATGTATGACTGAACTATTATGGAGAGATTGACACAACATTGTAAACTGATTATACTTCAATTAAAAAAAAGTAATGTAGGAGACTCTCATGAGAATAGGTTAATGCTGCTAAGAAAAATAAAGCAGACTACTAAATGCGATAGTCTCTCATTTAAATATATACCTCTGGTGGGAAAGAGGATGTTCTGGGAAGGTTTTAAGTATAAGGTACCAAAGATAGTTATGTATTATTAGGTTATCAGGGTAAAAGTGTTACTTTAGGAAAATCACAATGGAGCAATTGTTATTTTTAAGAGTGTCCCCTCAGAACTGAGGACTAAAACTTATATTTCTATCTGCCTCTTCATTTATGCCCTTTTGGCCTGGCATTTCATAGTAAGAGCTGAATGTTACTATCAACAGATTTGATACAGGACATTTCTTCCAGAAAATTTAAGAAATTATTAAATACAACTGATTTAAAATATTTCAGTTAAAACTGTGTAAAGATTCTTAACTTCTAACATTTTTTTTTTCACTCTAGCATCTCTACGAATGTAAATTTGATGACACACAAAGGTTGAGGGGCAGGGCAAAGTTCAAAATTTGCTTGCATGGTATTGGTGTGGAAAATGCAGGTACAAATCTGAAAGGAATATTACTTCATTAAGATAAAAATAAATAGAGGCAATATTCCACAAAAATGTCCAAAAAAGTCAAAATATATAGGCTAAGTGTATAAACTTAACCTTGCATTCCCTTTGATCACTTTGAACAATCATAAAGTGGATATGAACAGCTTATCTTTTGCTAGGTTCCTTAGACTCAGGAGCAAAAATGCAAGTTTTTAGTTCCTAACTAAAAGTATGTCTTATTTCTCCAATATTTTCACCTTTAACATTAGGTTGTAATGCATTCAATATGAAAGACTAAAACTTACCTCACAATCAGGGCATATAATTGTGCTGTATTCTTCAGTTACTAACAAGCACCGTTCACAAAAAGCATGTCCACACTGAAGTTCATGATGGTGACCTACAGATGAAATTTTATTGTGAATTAAACTTTGCACAATTTGTTAATGTTGAATGTTCAGTATAATCAGATGGAAAGTTAAAGGGGATTCTCTTGTATAGGAAAAGATATGTAGTTTAGTTGGAAATGGATGACTTATTAAACGAAATTCAGGAGAAACAAAACAGGTCAGAAGGAGGGAGAAAAATGAGAAGAAAAACCAGGCAGAGCTATGTAATATTGTTTGCATTCATTTAGATGGTTATTTAGCACCTATACTTCTTCAAATTTGACATCTCTTATAATCATATAAAGTGCTCTCACATACTTCATTTGATCATTGTAAATTGCATGGCTAAGAAGGCTGGGAATATTTTATTCAACCTAGGGATGGGTAAACATTTTAGTGATCTGGGGTAAATGGTATAATCTAGACTCCAATCTAGTTCTGTTTCCAAGTCTAATGTTCTTTCTACTTGATCATACTGCCCTCTGCTAATTTGTATTTCCCAACCTGTGATGGGACAGAGAGGGCCAATTTGAGACACTGGCAAGACCATTCTCTTCATGATCTAAGACACTGGCAAGGACAGAAGTCAGATGCCACTAATGTCACACACACATGACTCATATAAAGATCATCTTCACAAACTTAGCATTTATGAAGGGAAATACCATAATCTTATCTTTGGAGTAGGGAGGGAATTAGTGTTTAATGGGTAGCATTTCAGTTTTGCAAGATGAAAAAGTTCTAGAGATCTGTTATACAACAATGTGAATATACTTAACACTACTGAACTGTTCTTTTAAAAATGGTTCAGATGGTACATTTAATGGTATTTTTTTTTTAAAACCACAATAAAAAAGAAACCAGAGAGTGACTCCCCGACCACACTGAGAACTGGAATGCCAATGGCTCTATTGCCCGTGCCACAATCAGGATGTTGCAAATGATGTTGCGGCCAATTCCAGAACCCTAACCCCTGTGCCATGTTCACACCAGCAAGGTGGTCTTGAGTCTTGCCTCTCCTCTGTATGATACCGTAATTTTGATTGAAAAACCTAGTATCAAGATGTTAATAATCTAAGTAGAATTTGGAGTTTATCATAATAAGCATTCATTATAGCTATGTCACTTTCACAGGTTGTCGTTTTAAAAGACTTTGCAAGAAAAAAAGGGAAAAAGAAACTAGATAAAATTAGTCACCATTCACTATAAAATTAGTGTTCTTGCTAATTTATATTATAATAATTGCATTCTTTTGATTAAAAAAAGCTTTAGTTTTAAAGCCAACTGAAACATCTGAAGCTAGCTCACAATCAAGCTAAATTTTAAAGCTCGTTTAAATTCCAGAGATAATGTTACTAAAGAAATCAAAACTATTTCAATTGTTTTACTTTTATAAGGTTTCTGGCATTGTACAAAGCAAAATAACTTGTGCTGCATTACAGCTTACAGCAGTTTCACAACTTTGTATGCACGGGCACTATCTTTCCAATTGAGTACTTCTCAGCATTATAATAAAAATGTATGGAAGAAGCAGTGATTTTAAAATGCCATGTTCTAAAACTTTGTAATACTATCTCATTCGAATAATGGCGATTTTCTATGCAACAGCAGTGATCGAAATTTGGGGTAGGGGAAATTTGGCTCCCCACCGAAAACACAACTAACCAACTTTTCCCACTCGCTCATGTCTCCCAAATGGAGTCCGTCTTGGAGGGACTGAGAAAACTGACTTTCCCTTCGAAAGTGCAAAGATTTAACAGGTACACAGCGTAATAAGGCTTTCAGCAGCTCCAGGAGTTGCAATTCAACAACTCGCCCCTGGCAGAGACACAGCGCCGTACCGCCTTTCCGGTTACATTAAGTAACTTGAACCTGTTCCACCTGAGGGGAGTCTTGAGGGAGCGAATCAAGGGCGCTCGTTCCCTTGCCGCACAAGGTCAGAACGCAAGACGCACAGAAGTGAGGTGCTGTCTGCCAAACCGAGCCGCGTGCCCCGGCCCATCCCCAACGTCCGTTGTGTAATTTTAGAAACATTTCACAGTGGTCTATTCGTTACTACAACAAAAACTACACAAGGAAGCCATGTTCCGTTGCTTCACCACAGGATGACGGCTAGGGCCTCACAGCTCCCCTCTCACCGACCTGCGAACCGGCCGGTGAGGAAGGGGCGGCGCACGGGGAGGCTGGGGGTGAGGAGAGCCGCCCTCGCCCGTCTCAGCGCGTCCCAGCCTCGCTCGCCTCGCGGCCCGCGGGCTCCGGGCCCGGCCTCGACCCGCGCACGCCTCGCCGCCGCGGCCACCCCACCCCGCCCCGCCCCCGCGCGGGCCGCGGGCTGACCCTCAGGCCCTCACCCGAAGCTCCGGGCGCCCTTCCTCCACACCGGGCGCACAGGGCCTCCCTCGTGGCCTGGGCTCGGGCTTGCCTCTCCACCTGCCCGCAGGAAGACGGGCCGCGCCGAGCCCTCAACGCCTCAGCCGCCATCGCCGCCTCCTCAGGCTCGGAGGGCGCCCGCCGCGTGCGGGCCGACGTCCCTCGCGGCAGTGGCCAATCACCGGAGGCGGCGGCTCCAGAGAGCCAATCAGGGGCAAGGAAATTGAAGCCCCCCCCCCCGGCCAGCGGGGCACGCGGGCTGTTTCTGTTTTGCAGCCGTCGGAGAAACGATGCGCGAGGTGATCAAAAACCGTTTCCCCGTCCGATCTTAGTCTGAGCGTCACCGCCTTGGCACTCTTAACTGCATTTAAATCAGACTTCACACAGCATTCCTTCCACTGCTGTTGACCTCACAGGGGGTGAACCATCCTTCACGTTGAAGTCGTCCCCCTTCCCTCGTGCATCATAGGGGCTTCGGTGAGGAAGCCGGCCCAGCTGCCTACCGGTAGGGGGATGGGTTAGCTACTTCAGACTAAGGTGGTCATGATTGCCAACAGCTGTCAAACTCTCGGTGTACAAGGCACTGGGTCGGGAACAGTTGAGGGTGCTAAAAATTTACAAACTAACAGGTTCCCGCTTGAGAGGTATGGAGGCCTCTACCTAAAGGGTAACTTCTAGTACGGTAGCTTGTGTTAAATGCCGGAGGAGAGTGAGAGAAAAGAATTATCTGCGTTGTATGAAAAGCCTTCCTAGAGGATAGAGGGTTTCCACTAGACCTTAATACCTGGGTGGGTCTTGCGGAAGTAAACAGGGTAAATGAGGCATTCCAGGGAGAAAGAACAGCATAAGCAAGAGAAACTAGGTGGGAGATGCTGTGGTCTATTCGGAATTTAACTTATAGATCATTTGGCCAGAGTATTAACTTAACTTACAGTGAGCTTTTTGGAGAGGTATATTGTAGTTGAGCCTTACAGGGTCATGAATGCCGGACTAAGGAGTTTGGACTTCACCATTTAAGCAGTAGAGTGCTGGCCAAATTGTGTGAGCAAGGAATGATGTGATCTGGTAACAGTGCGGCAGGTATATTGTGGAGGAAGCATCTGGAGATGGCAGGGTGCATTCAGCTGCTACGAATAAAAGCCTGCATACAGTCTTCATTTTCTCTTTTCTGTATACTTTTTTTTTTTGGAAATAGAAGTATTCTATGCAAAAGCTCACCCCTGATTAATATCCAAAATGTGCAAACAGCTCACACATTTCAATATTAAAAAACAAACCACCCTATCAAAAAATGGAAGAAGACCTGAACAGACATTTCTCCAAAGAAGATATACAGATGGCTGACAGACATATGAAAAGATGTCCAACATTGCTAATTATTAGAGAAATGCAAATCAAAACCACAATGAGGTATCACCTCCCACCAGTCAGAATGGCTATCATCAAAAAATCTACAAATAATAAATGCTGGAGAAGATATGGAGAAAAGGGAACCTCGTACACTGTTGATGGGAATGTAAATTGGTGCAGCCTCTATGGAAAACAGCAGGTAGTTTCCTTAAAAAACTACAAATGGTCTAAAACTACTATATGGTCCAGCAATTCATATATACCTGGAAAAAAATGAAAACTCTAGTTGGAAAAGATACATGTAGCCTGATGTTCATAGCAGTACTATTTACAATAGCTGAGACATGGAAGTAACTCGAAGTGCCCATAAACAGATGATTGGCTTAAGAAGATGTGGTACACATATACAATGGAATATTGCTCAGTCATAAAAAAGAATGAGATCTTGCCATTTGCAGCAACATGGATGGACCCAGGGAATATTACACTTAGTGAAATTAGTCAAAGAAATACAAATACTATATAATATCACATGTGGAATAAAAAAAATACAAATGAATCTATATATGAAACAGAAACAGACTCACAGACAAAACAAATTTATGGCTACCAAGTGGGATGGGGTGGAAGCGGGGAGGGACAAATTAGGACTATGGGATTAACATATATGAACTACTATACATAAAATAGAAAAGCAACAAGGATTTATGGTACAACACAGGAAATTACGCCCAATAATCACCTATAATGGAATATAATTTGCAAAGAACAAAAACAAAAAGCAGAAGCTGAACCACTATGCTGTACACTTGAAACTAACACAATACTATAATTCAACTATAGTTCAATTTTAAAAAAGCTCACCCCTACTCAAAAATCTGTTTACTTTGTAGACCTCAGGAAAAAGTACTGATTCATTAATACATCTCCATGCTACCATCCAGTAGTTTCTACTACTAATCCATAATGGAATTCAGAGTACTAATCAAGCCAGTATTCCCATGTAACGTGCTAATATTTCTACAACATTTTTTTAGTGGTGTTGCCTGTTCCCCTCATCTGCAGTGCCCACTCCTTTCTCCATCAGTTCATGTTTTTTCCTCATCATTCATGGGTCAGCTTTAGAACCACCTGTGCCTCACAACCTTCAGATTTCTCCCTGCACTCAATACTGGAGCATGTAGCTGCAATCTCCTTTTCCATTAGGATATCTCTAATGTAATTTGAATAATGACAATCTTGTTGCATAGGGGTTCCTCTTGTGTCATAAGATGAACTGAATGTGGTTCAGTACAGAGGAGTCATGTCTGAATATCACCAGGCAGGCTGGAGAGAATTATGCCTTTGGTACAGTTGAATAAATCTTGGGTAAATCAGGGTCAGTGACAAATACAATGACATACATTTAGACCTCACATATTAGGTATTGGTACCTCCCAGATCTTTCCAACAGAGCAGATAGAATTACGTTTACATTTTAGATTGTTTAAATCCTTTGTGTGGAATTCTTTAATGGCTTCCCTTTGACTGTGACAAATCCTTAAAATGGCCTTCGATTTGGCCTCTTTGATTTGGTCTCTGCTGACCTCTGTAGCTTCATTTTGCCCCACTCCTCCTCACTGTGCTCCAGACACTCTGGCCTTTTTCAGTTCTGTAACTCGGTGAAGCTCTTTCCAACCTTAGGGCCTTTGCCTGGAGTTCTCTTCCCTGCATTATTAAAAAAAATCCAGTAGGCTATTTTAGCCCCACAATAAGGAATAAAGGATAAAATTATGAATGCCCATGTTCACTTCAACTGGCTTAAGAAATAATTTAATTTTATTTAAGTAATTCAGTTTTATAATGTCTGGCCAGTTACTCACATTTTAGCAAATTCTTTGTTCCTCCTGTGCTTCATACCTTCCTTCTAGGATCCTTTCCTTCAAGGACACCCTGAAGAAATGTCTTTAGTGAGAGTATCTTAATGGTGAATGCTCTCAGCTTTTATTTGAATGCAAATATTTTCATCTCATTTTCATACTTAAATGATTATTTAGTAACATACCATTCTAAATTGACAGTTTTTTTTTCTCAGTGTTTGAAGATAACATCATATCGATTTCTGACTTTTACTGTTGCTATTGAGAAGTTTGCTATAAATCTGTCATTCTTTACAGGTAAGTTGTTTTTCTTTGGCATTCTATATATTCGTTGTAATGTCAAAGTGTAGCTATTTATTTTCCCTGCTTCAGACTGATTGTAGTTCCTCAGTCTGAGAAATTCATTCCTATCATACTGGTCTGGCAAATTCTCAGCCATTTGTCTTCTTTTAATATTACCTCTTCCTTATTATTTTCTTTTGGAACTCCCGTTAGACAGTAAATAGGACTTTTTTTATCCTTTATTTCTGTTAACCTCTCTTTCATATTTTCCATTCTTTATGTCTCTGTGCTGCGTTATGGGTGATTTTCTTCAGATGTATATCCCAATTAATCAGTTCTCTTTCCAGCTGGATCATTAGATCTGCTGTTTAATATGACCACTGAGTTTTAAATTTTCAATGACTACTTAATCTAATTTTATATATTTTTTTAATTTCCAAATTTGCCTGACCTTTTGGATAATGCTGTATACCTTTCTCATGTCTTTGATTCCATTTTTTAAATTACTTTAATATGATACACTTACTTTATTATGCACCTGCAAATTCCTTTTTCTGCATTCTTGCGGGGTCTAATACTGCGATTTATTATTTTTATTGATTTTCATTCATGGTGATTTGTTTCCTCACGTGTTTTGTAATTTTGCATTTTAAACTCACATGGAAATGCTTATTTGTGGGAATCCTGTGAAGCCTGTAATAAGCATGCATTTCTCCAGATTATGTTTTTACTTCTCACAGGTGCCCCAAGAAACTATGAAACTTGGACTGCTTTAATTTAATTCCTTGGCTTGTGTTTTCCTAGATTACTCCAATAGCATATTCTGAATCTCAGGCCCACCGAGGGCAGGTGTGTATTCTAGATTACCTAGAGAGATACTTTCCCCACCCAAAGGTATACAAGATAGACAAATTTCTTTCCCTTTTAGCCAAATTGTTTACTCCCACCAGCAGTGTATGAACCTTCTATGCAAATGCTTGGATTAGCATTTGTTTTGTTTTGTTTTTTTTTGACGTACTTTGCTGTACTCAGTGGCTGTACTTTGATATCTCCTTTTTGCTTTGATTTACATTTCTCTGAAGGCTAATAAGGCTGGCATCATTTCATATTTATTGGTCATTTAGGCTTTCATGTTTTGTTTAAGGGCAGGGGAGTTCTGTGTGTATTTCTTATTGATTTGCAGCAATTCTTTATTCTAGATTCCATTACAGATATCATTTTCCAGGCTGTGACTTATTTTTTCATTTTATGATATCTCTTGTTGTCCAAAAGTGTTTTATTTCACTATGATATTTTCATTGAGGTTTGCAATATTTGCCTATTGTTTAAGAAATCTCTCCCAAGCTAAACATTCATTTTATTCATTATCTTCCATAAGCTCTATTACCTTCCCTTACACTTTAAAATTCAGCTTTGTTGTTGTTGGTATTTGCGTTGGAGTGGGAAGAAGTGGGGTGCAATGGAAACATGGGAGCCCAGTGATTTGGATGGACAGGGTCATGAACCTTGATGTTCCGCTTTCATGTGTGCTTCTACATATCACATTGTTAGTGAAGTGCCATCTCAGAAGATAGATACAGAGATAGATTCCACAATGGCATTAAAAAAATCGGGGTGGGGGAGCTAATTAGGTTTATTTATTTATTCTAATTGTTTTTGATGGAGGTACTGGGAATTGAACCCAGGACTCATGCATGCTAAGCAGGTACTCTACCACTGAGCTATACCCTCCTGCCTCACAATGGCATTTTATTATGCTTTTCAAAAAAGGATCAAGTATATTTTAACTTCGATTCTGCTTTTGTTTCAATAAAACCTTGGGTTTACCATTTTTCCACTAGACTCACTAAAATTATCAGGTTGTCACTAAAATAATTTATTGTACAACATTCACAGAATGTGCACAGTGTGTACTCAGTAGAAGTATAGTCGTGAACATTCACCTGGTGTCAGAACATGAGAGTAAGGAGGGTACACCAACATGCCCCAGCCAGCATGACATGGTCTCCAAATGCACCAGATGGCGCCAGGCCCATGACAAACAGCATTTGCAGTTTGGTTCCTTTCTTACTTTTTGAAGGTAGTTTTCAGGTCCTCTGCTACTTTGCCTCGGACCTTTCTGTCCTAAATTACTGCTAGCAGAGGTGTGCAGTGAAGAGGTATAAACTGTCTTCCATATGTATTCCGGAGGAGGCGGAATACCCGACTCTTTCAGGAAGTGACTCTGGCTTTTTTCTTAGAGATTGATTACAGGGCAATGGGGCAGGAAGGACCTTTAGAAAGCACTGAACCCCACCTCCTCATTTAGGGTGGGGAAGCCAAAGCTCTGACCTCCATGGGTAGCATCCCAGTGGTTTGATTCCTGGACCGTGCTCCTGGATTTCACTACACCAATCTCCACATCCACTTCCAGAAAACTCTGCCTTGGGAATTACAAAAGAAATGGACTGCGTGGACATGAAATTTTATATGAATGGAGAGATGACCAGTGCTGCTTCAGGCCAGGTCTGGGGGACTTTCTGGGGATAAGCAAGCTTCAACCTTGCTGCTATGAAGAGTTAGGGGACAGGATGGGGGCTACAGGGTCCTTTCTTGAGAAAGAATCCCAAGGAGAGCTCCAGGGTCCTAAAAGTTGAGGAACGTACCCCTGTGAGCCTCCCTATAGGGCAGCAGCGTGTTAGTGTCCTGCACTGGGCCTCTCATGCTCTCGTCAGGGATTCCACTCATTAACTGCGGGCATCTCCATCTGTGTTTGTCACACTCAGGCCAAGTGACTGCCTTCCAGGCTGAGATGGGTGTGGGCCCTTGGTTGCAGAGCCCACGATACCTCTGGCTTGAACTTGGCCAGCAGAGGTTAACTCGTGGTTCCCAGACTTTGGTGTGCTTAAGAGTCCTTTGGAGAGGTTATGAGAGTACAGAAGCCCATGACCTAGAGGTTCTGACCCAGAAGGTCCGGGTGAAGCCCAGGCATGTGCCCTTTCATAGCCGTCCTGTGCTGGATGTCATTAGACTGGATCCACGCTGAGAGCAGATTGCCTTACATTCTGGAGGTCTCTTCTGACTCCTCTGTGGTTCATGTACATTTCTCTAGTTCCTTCCATTCCAAGACATATATTCACTGCTATCAGATTTTCTTCTTTTGGAAACATAAAGCTGCAGACTCCAAGGGAGAAACAACACCCATGTTTTCATAGATTTTGTTTGTTTGCATTGAGGCAAGTTGTTATGATGAGGAACCGTCCAGGAGCAGAGTCAGGGCAAGACCAGGCCTGAGATCACTCTGAGGTGAGGCAGGCGATGGAAGTGCATTTGGGGTTGGCTCAACAGACAAATACAACCCACTGTTTCAGACGCTGATTTCAGTCCGTCGTTGTGTCTCAAACTTTGTTTCAGTCACTGACGATGTGGGCTACGCTGTGAGTGGCCCCTCATGAGACACCTGGCCAGAGGGGTGGGCAGCCCTCTGCCCTCCACCTTTGCAAACTCTGATGGGCAGGAGGCTGTCCATCCCTCCTCTGAAGTCATAAAGGAATGAAGGCATTTCATGCAAAGCTTAGAAGCACGGTCACTTCTCAGGTGGGATATTGTTTGGTTGTGGTATTTATGGCTCTGTCCTTTTGCCCATACTCCATCAGATGTGCCCATAAATGTGGTTCTCAAACCCTGGTCGTGATTCTAACAGGATGGCATCGATTTTTCTGATGGCTTCAGGGAAGATGAAGAAAGTAGGAAGGCATGTTCAAGCTCACGGTAGCAAAGGGGAGTTGGAGAATTAGAGGGGTGGCAGCCCAGGTCCAGCATGATCACGTTTACTGGCCTTTTCTCAGCAGGGAAATTAATTCTCAGCCTTCCTTTCCGTCCAGGAGGGTCTCCTCTTACCCCTTCCCACCTCTTCACCTCTTAGCTTAAAGGCAAATAAAACTCACATCTGAATTGACAGGACTGTCCTGGAAACCAACTCGCTCATCCCTATATGCACTGGTCCCTCTCATTTTAGTGAAAACAGTGTAGTGAATGTCATATTCACCATTGTTTTTGTGCGTAAAGCTGCTTCCTTTTATGCACAGACCTTCCCACCGGGGCTGAGCCCGCGTGGTAGAGTCCCAGCAGCAACAGGCACTCTCTTTCAGATCTCTTTGTTGTGCATCCATTTCGCATTCAATTACTCTCTTCTTTATTTGTCTGTTTCCCACGATGAGTCTTGCTTTTTGAGTCTACTGCGTTTTCCTAAAATGGCCACCGCGTGATCCCCTGCCATGTAGTGTTGACACCTTTCCTGTCAGTGATGGCTGAGGAAGACAGTGGGAGAAAATGAAGGTGGGGTGGTGGGCAAAGGCAGGTCATGCTGAGCACGGTGGGCTGTGCTGACTTTGGAGTTTACGGGGCAGGGGAGTGACAGGATCCAGCAGCCTTCTCGCTCCTTCATGTTGTGGGGAGCACGTGGTGGCACTGGGCAGAAGAGCTTCAGGAGCTGTCAGTGCGACTGTTGTCATCTCCAGAGTCAGGAGACACACCCCTCACAGCCTGGGGCTCCCCACCCCATGTTGCTCTCCGAGGAGGTGAAGGAGATGGGCCTGTGCTCCACAGAGGTGGGCAGTGGGAGGGCATAGGCTCTGTGGACACTTACTGCCTGTGTGACCTTTCTGAGACTCTCCCTCCCCTGCTGGGTGGGCAGGATGATAGTCCTGAGGTAACGCTGGTGTGTGCCACAGAGGGCCCAGTGTGCAGGCGAGCAAAGAGGAAGGCTCCCAACCTGCTTAGACTCTGACTGAGCCTCTCCACCTGTAAAGAACTTTGAATGAAATAGTCACTGGGATCATGAAAAATACTCTGCATCACAGCACCTCTATTCTGGCCTAAAAGATTTAACCTGAATGAAGCCTTTAAAGGAAACTTATTGTCTACAGAAATTACGTGGGCTAGAGGTACAAGCCAATGACACCAAAAGGAAGCAATCAGCCAGATTCAGAGTGTGGAGCCCTCTACAGGACAGCCGACCCAGTTCAACAAATAAACAGCATAAAAAAAGAAAAAAGGGGCAGGAGAGGAGGAAGGGACTGTCTCAGAATAAAAGTCACTTTAAAAGCTGTAACAGCCAAACATAATAATGGACCCCCTCTATGTCTCCATTTTAACAAACTTGTAGTAAAAAGGTGTTTTTAGAGAATTATGGAAATTTGGATTTGTACATATTAGATGCTATCAGGGAATTATTGTTGATGTTGTCAGTCGTTATGTAGTAAAACCTGCCTTTTTAATACTGCAAACTGAAGTATTTAGGGTAGAGCTGCAAGATAAAATACACTGTTGCACAGGACATGCTTTTACTAAAAATTGTTTATTTTTATCAGTTTTAACTGAATGACCTGTATTTCCATTGGCTAAGTCTGGCAACCCTAATTTAGGGGTAATGTGGGATGATGTCATGTTCCAGCAAGGAAAAAAAAAAAGTGGGGCCATAAATTAAGTAAAGCACAGCAAAATGGGAATGATTGTTGAAAGTAGTTGAAGGTACAAGAAGGTTCAAACAAAACAAAACAAATAAAAAATACTCTGTACCAGGAGGCAAATAAACCCAATTCTGTCACTGATTACCTGTGTGACTTTAGACAAATCAGTCTTTGAGATTCAATCTCCTCATCTGTAAAGTGCCCAGGTCATTTCTCAGGTTTGTTATGAAGATCAAGTGTGGAGGGCTTTGTGAATGGTCCGCTGTCAACAGGTAGAGGCATCACTGCTGTTTTCAGGTGATGTGTCCCACATCTCTGGAGATGCTCTTCAGTGGAGAGACTCTGGAGCATACACTTGAATTGTGCAATGAAAGCTGCAACAGCCTTATCACTGGACTTGGTTTCCTAATATCCTGGGGCCAGATCGCATTAGCAGACATGTAATAAGTGAGATGGAAAAGAATTCTCCAACAAGTCACAGTTTCATCAGCTCTGCTCTTTGGGTGAACCTGAAATTACCTTTCAGAGGTTGGCCCAGCTGAAGCAATGCTGGTCCTGGAGAGAGGTCTGGCTACAGTGTTTTGTAATCGAGCCCTGACTTCTCTGAGCCCTGGTTTTCCTTCCTACAAGATGGAAGTGTACTGGTAAGCCTGCTTCCGCCATTGCCTTCCCACTGACACCATAAAAGTAAAAGGAATTTTAAAAATTGTGTAGGACCATTCAAATACTTTTGAGGTTTTATTTTTCATGTTAATACATAAAAATCACTATGGAAAATATTTTTGGAATGCATGCTTTTCCAGTAGAAGAGACTGAAATAAATATCTTTGGATTTCACAGGGGTTGACTGATGCCTCGTTTATGTGAGACAGCATCACGCAGTGGCTGAGAGCTCACACTTTGGAGTCTGACAGATTGAGTAGCTCTGCCTCAGTTTTCCCATCTGTAAAATGGGGGTAATAATAAATAAAGAAATAATAAATAAAATAAATAAATAATAAATAATAAAACAGTATCTACCTCTCAAGGTTGTTGTGAGGTAGATTAAATGAATTAACAGATATAAAAGTGCTCACAACAGTGTCTGGCAAATAATAAGCACTAAATAAGGCTTACAGTCAGCGCCCAGCACAGTTTTTGGCACAGTGTAGGGCCTCTGGAACCATGTTGTCCTCAATGCTGAATGAAGCTGTTATAAACACCTATGTGCATGTTTTTGTGTGAACATAAGTTTTCAACGTCTTTGGGTAAATACCAAGGAGCACGACTTCTGGATCGAATGGTGAGAGTGGGTTCCACACTGGCTGCACCATTTTGCACTCCCACCAGCAGTGAATGAGAGTTCCTGCTGCTCCACTTCCTTGTCAGCACTTAGTGTTGTCAGCATTCTGGGTTTTAGCCATTTCATTAGATGTGTAGCAGTGTCATGTATTAATCCGCATTTCCCTGATGACGTGATGTGGAGTGTCTTTTCCGATGCTTATTCGCCATCAGTATAACTTCTTTGGTGAGGTGTCTGTTACTGTCTTTGACTCATTTTTCGATTGGGTTTTTCTTATTGAGTTTTAAAAGTAATTTTTATATTTTGAGTCGCAGTCCTCTATCAGCTGTGTCGCCGTTTCTTTATGCCTCCCTCCTCGTCCCGCTGAGCTGACGTAAATCAGACATGCCCCCATAGTAAGGAGTCAGACTCCATCTTTTTGGTGTTTGACTGCTGATAGATTTTAAGCATCACTTGTCCCTTTCTTTCTGCCCCATGTCTGGGCAACAATAAGAAAGCCTGGCTGTTCTCTCTTTCGGAGCCCTCAGCCCATCCCCCACCGTGATACAAAGTCTGAGCCAGTTTCCTTTCTCTGATCTCTCAAGCTGTTTTTGGACTTGCTTGGGAACCACCCTGCTCGCCTTAGGAAATCTCACGATGTGAGGAGTAAGCCTTCCCGTGCCCCGGTACGTGGAACGGGGACGGCTTCGGTCGTCTTGACGTCTGAGCCAGCTTTGGGGTGGGGTGTCTTCTCTTTCTGCAGAGTGACTGCAGCACCCCTCTCTGATAATGTAATGTGTGAAATGGCTGACTACTGCTTGAGAAAGGGCCGAGTTTTCGTAGAAGTGGGATGGCTGCTTCCTTCTGAAGAATCTGGATAAGCAGCGGGACAAGACAGTACGAACGTGCCCTTGTGGACCCAAGTCTTTCACGGTTAGGTGGTAAATATCACTGCTGCTTGGAGACCTAGCCGTTCTGGAGACAGTCTGAACACGGGGCTTTAGTATCTGAAGGTCTGGGCAGCTTCGTGGCCTGGGCCCAGGGGAGCTGTTGGAAGAGTCGTGGTTGCAGAGGGCGGCTCCTTCACCCGAGAAAGCCCCGCAGCTCTGCCTGCATTTGACCCCAGCCCCTGAGGAGGGTGAGGTTGTTAGTTCTGAACACAAATCTTTTGGGGGGAATTTATTAAGAGGCCGGGTTCTCGGAACCCCTGTAGAAAATGTTTAATAGCTTTAGAAGCTTGTTGTCTCACACTGGGTGGGATTCAGCTCAGATGAACGCGGCACCTCTTTGCTCCCCAGGCCGCCCTTTTGAGCTGGAGAGAGCTGTCGTCACTGACACGTTACGGCTGAACTGGAGAAGTGTGGAGTGGGTACAGGAGTTTTCCGTGAACGCATCCGAGGAATCTGAAGCACAGAGAGTTGTCCTTACTGGCCTTCTCTGCTGATAATGGAGGACAATCCACTCAAGCTGAGAAAGTCAGGAAGCAGCCCTGGCAGGTGACAGCCAGATCAGGATATCCCCAGCTGAGTGTGAACACTTTTCTCAGATTCTAAAGGGGACTCAGACATCCTGTTCTGCGGCCAGCGGGGAACGGGTTCGAAACATGAATACTCTGCAGAGAGTATTCAAAACAGCTCCACCAGACCCCAAGGCCCAGGACACTTTCCTCTGCGAACAGCTGGTCACAGTCCTTCCCCTGCCTCCTGAGTGGGGGCCCTCCACGTTCCTGTTTCTGAGCCTCTGTTCGAGGCTCACCCCCTTGTTGACCATCTGTTCTCGCTCCTCCAGCCATTCCTTCATCACCCTTACTGAGCTGTTCTCTGAGCCATTCCTGCCCTCCTGGGGCTGATGCTTCAGGGAACAGAGCAGGTAAAACGTGCAGTGCATCAGAGGCTGGGATTTGCCATGGAGAAAAGCGAAACATGGAAGGGAGGGGTGTCAGGGTAGAAGGTGCTGGTCCACAGACCTGAGACATCTGGGAGAAGGCACTTCCCGAGCAGCAGCCCTCACAAGGCCCCAGCTGGACTTGCAGGCCACGTGGACGGGTCGCCCTGTGAGGGCCTGCAGGGCACTGTGGACACCTCAGGCCTTTCTGACTAATATGCTTTAGTATCAGTCTCCTTGTTTGCAGGGCGTCCTATCATCTCACCTGGATGTGTGAGTTAGTCTTACTCCCACAGGGAATCTCATTTCTGTCTCTTAGGGGGTCACAGATATTGTAGTACCCCCGGGATGACAGGGGCTGTAATGCACCCAGGCTCATAGGGGTCCTTAGGGCCAGTAGCTGTCTGCACCCTCCTGTCCCTTTGCCCAGGGAGCTCGCAGTCTGCCCCGGGGGCGCTGGCTTCCAGGACGCGTCGTGACCCACTGGACACATCCCTGGGCCTTTCCCCTTCTTTTCCTGGTACCTGCAAAACTCTCCCTCATCTTTGCCTTCGAAATCTCAGCTCTTAAAATGTGAGCTGGGCCCACTCAGGGTTTTCCCTGGAGACCCAGGACATTCTGCACCTCTGTCAATCCTGCCCTTGCTGGACAGCTTATTTAAAAGTCTGTCTTTCCTGTTGTATCACTTGCTCCTCTGAGGCCAGCACCACATTGCTCAGTCTCAGTGCTTCTCCCATCATTTAGTTCCTGCTGTGTCCTAGCAGTGCTTAATTTGTTGAAAAATGAAACCAAGAGGAAGAAATCCCATGTTATACAAATGTTAACACATAATGTAGGGAAAAACCCCACCAACTGATAAATCTAGTACCTATGCACTTACAAAATGCTTCTCTCCACAATATCTCAATTTATCTTCACAACGACTCTGTAGAAGGGAGCTTCTATCCTTCAAAATGAATCAGGCTTTTGCCTTAAATCTACATTAAACTTTATCTTAGAACCTCTGGACCAAGAAGATAAAATCCCCTGAGTTAGGTTCTGGTATGTCGAAGGGGAGGGCTGAGAACCAGGAGTGGGACAGAGGAGAAGGAGCTCGCCTGGAGTTCTGGTCTGAAGCGGAAAGAACAGCATCGGTGAAATAAAAGTGCAAGATGGGGCCAGGTGCTGGCGGGGGAGGCCCGCGCTGGCTGAGCTGAGGCCAGGTGCCCCCGAGGGGAGTAGATGGTGGCTTTTGTCCTCTCTTTTCAGGGTTAAATGTCAATTTTCAAAGGAAAGGTAAACTCACGGCTCTCACCCAGATATAACAATGAGTAAGTGTTAATGATTTTATTTAGCTTGTATCCAGATGCGGGAACTAGGCAGTTGTTAGAACTGGTTCAAAGGCGCAAAGACGCACATGTTTAGCTGGAGGTGAGGAATGCACGATGCTTGTGCGAACAGGGCAAACTGGCTTTTCCAGAGAAGGAGGACGGTCCCTCATCTGGCCAGGTGTCTCATGAGGGGCCACTCACAGCGTAGCCCACATCGTCAGTGACTGAAACAAAGTTTGAGACACAACGACGGACTGAAATCAGCGTCTGAAACAGTGGGTTGTATTTGTCTGTTGAGCCAACCCCAAATGCACTTCCATCGCCTGCCTCACCTCAGAGTGATCTCAGGCCTGGTCTTGCCCTGACTCTGCTCCTGGACGGTTCCTCATCATAACAACTTGCCTCAATGCAAACAAACAAAATCTATGAAAACATGGGTGTTGTTTCTCCCTTGGAGTCTGCAGCTTTATGTTTCCAAAAGAAGAAAATCTGATAGCAGTGAATATATGTCTTGGAATGGAAGGAACTAGAGAAATGTACATGAACCACAGAGGAGTCAGAAGAGACCTCCAGAATGTAAGGCAATCTGCTCTCAGCGTGGATCCAGTCTAATGACATCCAGCACAGGACGGCTATGAAAGGGCACATGCCTGGGCTTCACCCGGACCTTCTGGGTCAGAACCTCTAGGTCATGGGCTTCTGTACTCTCATAACCTCTCCAAAGGACTCTTAAGCACACCAAAGTCTGGGAACCACGAGTTAACCTCTGCTGGCCAAGTTCAAGCCAGAGGTATCGTGGGCTCTGCAACCAAGGGCCCACACCCATCTCAGCCTGGAAGGCAGTCACTTGGCCTGAGTGTGACAAACACAGATGGAGATGCCCGCAGTTAATGAGTGGAATCCCTGACGAGAGCATGAGAGGCCCAGTGCAGGACACTAACACGCTGCTGCCCTATAGGGAGGCTCACAGGGGTACGTTCCTCAACTTTTAGGACCCTGGAGCTCTCCTTGGGATTCTTTCTCAAGAAAGGACCCTGTAGCCCCCATCCTGTCCCCTAACTCTTCATAGCAGCAAGGTTGAAGCTTGCTTATCCCCAGAAAGTCCCCCAGACCTGGCCTGAAGCAGCACTGGTCATCTCTCCATTCATATAAAATTTCATGTCCACGCAGTCCATTTCTTTTGTAATTCCCAAGGCAGAGTTTTCTGGAAGTGGATGTGGAGATTGGTGTAGTGAAATCCAGGAGCACGGTCCAGGAATCAAACCACTGGGATGCTACCCATGGAGGTCAGAGCTTTGGCTTCCCCACCCTAAATGAGGAGGTGGGGTTCAGTGCTTTCTAAAGGTCCTTCCTGCCCCATTGCCCTGTAATCAATCTCTAAGAAAAAAGCCAGAGTCACTTCCTGAAAGAGTCGGGTATTCCGCCTCCTCCGGAATACATATGGAAGACAGTTTATACCTCTTCACTGCACACCTCTGCTAGCAGTAATTTAGGACAGAAAGGTCCGAGGCAAAGTAGCAGAGGACCTGAAAACTACCTTCAAAAAGTAAGAAAGGAACCAAACTGCAAATGCTGTTTGTCATGGGCCTGGCGCCATCTGGTGCATTTGGAGACCATGTCATGCTGGCTGGGGCATGTTGGTGTACCCTCCTTACTCTCATGTTCTGACACCAGGTGAATGTTCACGACTATACTTCTACTGAGTACACACTGTGCACATTCTGTGAATGTTGTACAATAAATTATTTTAGTGACAACCTGATAATTTTAGTGAGTCTAGTGGAAAAATGGTAAACCCAAGGTTTTATTGAAACAAAAGCAGAATCGAAGTTAAAATATACTTGATCCTTTTTTGAAAAGCATAATAAAATGCCATTGTGAGGCAGGAGGGTATAGCTCAGTGGTAGAGTACCTGCTTAGCATGCATGAGTCCTGGGTTCAATTCCCAGTACCTCCATCAAAAACAATTAGAATAAATAAATAAACCTAATTAGCTCCCCCACCCCGATTTTTTTAATGCCATTGTGGAATCTATCTCTGTATCTATCTTCTGAGATGGCACTTCACTAACAATGTGATATGTAGAAGCACACATGAAAGCGGAACATCAAGGTTCATGACCCTGTCCATCCAAATCACTGGGCTCCCATGTTTCCATTGCACCCCACTTCTTCCCACTCCAACGCAAATACCAACAACAACAAAGCTGAATTTTAAAGTGTAAGGGAAGGTAATAGAGCTTATGGAAGATAATGAATAAAATGAATGTTTAGCTTGGGAGAGATTTCTTAAACAATAGGCAAATATTGCAAACCTCAATGAAAATATCATAGTGAAATAAAACACTTTTGGACAACAAGAGATATCATAAAATGAAAAAATAAGTCACAGCCTGGAAAATGATATCTGTAATGGAATCTAGAATAAAGAATTGCTGCAAATCAATAAGAAATACACACAGAACTCCCCTGCCCTTAAACAAAACATGAAAGCCTAAATGACCAATAAATATGAAATGATGCCAGCCTTATTAGCCTTCAGAGAAATGTAAATCAAAGCAAAAAGGAGATATCAAAGTACAGCCACTGAGTACAGCAAAGTACGTCAAAAAAAAACAAAACAAAACAAATGCTAATCCAAGCATTTGCATAGAAGGTTCATACACTGCTGGTGGGAGTAAACAATTTGGCTAAAAGGGAAAGAAATTTGTCTATCTTGTATACCTTTGGGTGGGGAAAGTATCTCTCTAGGTAATCTAGAATACACACCTGCCCTCGGTGGGCCTGAGATTCAGAATATGCTATTGGAGTAATCTAGGAAAACACAAGCCAAGGAATTAAATTAAAGCAGTCCAAGTTTCATAGTTTCTTGGGGCACCTGTGAGAAGTAAAAACATAATCTGGAGAAATGCATGCTTATTACAGGCTTCACAGGATTCCCACAAATAAGCATTTCCATGTGAGTTTAAAATGCAAAATTACAAAACACGTGAGGAAACAAATCACCATGAATGAAAATCAATAAAAATAATAAATCGCAGTATTAGACCCCGCAAGAATGCAGAAAAAGGAATTTGCAGGTGCATAATAAAGTAAGTGTATCATATTAAAGTAATTTAAAAAATGGAATCAAAGACATGAGAAAGGTATACAGCATTATCCAAAAGGTCAGGCAAATTTGGAAATTAAAAAAATATATAAAATTAGATTAAGTAGTCATTGAAAATTTAAAACTCAGTGGTCATATTAAACAGCAGATCTAATGATCCAGCTGGAAAGAGAACTGATTAATTGGGATATACATCTGAAGAAAATCACCCATAACGCAGCACAGAGACATAAAGAATGGAAAATATGAAAGAGAGGTTAACAGAAATAAAGGATAAAAAAAGTCCTATTTACTGTCTAACGGGAGTTCCAAAAGAAAATAATAAGGAAGAGGTAATATTAAAAGAAGACAAATGGCTGAGAATTTGCCAGACCAGTATGATAGGAATGAATTTCTCAGACTGAGGAACTACAATCAGTCTGAAGCAGGGAAAATAAATAGCTACACTTTGACATTACAACGAATATATAGAATGCCAAAGAAAAACAACTTACCTGTAAAGAATGACAGATTTATAGCAAACTTCTCAATAGCAACAGTAAAAGTCAGAAATCGATATGATGTTATCTTCAAACACTGAGAAAAAAAAACTGTCAATTTAGAATGGTATGTTACTAAATAATCATTTAAGTATGAAAATGAGATGAAAATATTTGCATTCAAATAAAAGCTGAGAGCATTCACCATTAAGATACTCTCACTAAAGACATTTCTTCAGGGTGTCCTTGAAGGAAAGGATCCTAGAAGGAAGGTATGAAGCACAGGAGGAACAAAGAATTTGCTAAAATGTGAGTAACTGGCCAGACATTATAAAACTGAATTACTTAAATAAAATTAAATTATTTCTTAAGCCAGTTGAAGTGAACATGGGCATTCATAATTTTATCCTTTATTCCTTATTGTGGGGCTAAAATAGCCTACTGGATTTTTTTTAATAATGCAGGGAAGAGAACTCCAGGCAAAGGCCCTAAGGTTGGAAAGAGCTTCACCGAGTTACAGAACTGAAAAAGGCCAGAGTGTCTGGAGCACAGTGAGGAGGAGTGGGGCAAAATGAAGCTACAGAGGTCAGCAGAGACCAAATCAAAGAGGCCAAATCGAAGGCCATTTTAAGGATTTGTCACAGTCAAAGGGAAGCCATTAAAGAATTCCACACAAAGGATTTAAACAATCTAAAATGTAAACGTAATTCTATCTGCTCTGTTGGAAAGATCTGGGAGGTACCAATACCTAATATGTGAGGTCTAAATGTATGTCATTGTATTTGTCACTGACCCTGATTTACCCAAGATTTATTCAACTGTACCAAAGGCATAATTCTCTCCAGCCTGCCTGGTGATATTCAGACATGACTCCTCTGTACTGAACCACATTCAGTTCATCTTATGACACAAGAGGAACCCCTATGCAACAAGATTGTCATTATTCAAATTACATTAGAGATATCCTAATGGAAAAGGAGATTGCAGCTACATGCTCCAGTATTGAGTGCAGGGAGAAATCTGAAGGTTGTGAGGCACAGGTGGTTCTAAAGCTGACCCATGAATGATGAGGAAAAAACATGAACTGATGGAGAAAGGAGTGGGCACTGCAGATGAGGGGAACAGGCAACACCACTAAAAAAATGTTGTAGAAATATTAGCACGTTACATGGGAATACTGGCTTGATTAGTACTCTGAATTCCATTATGGATTAGTAGTAGAAACTACTGGATGGTAGCATGGAGATGTATTAATGAATCAGTACTTTTTCCTGAGGTCTACAAAGTAAACAGATTTTTGAGTAGGGGTGAGCTTTTTTAAAATTGAACTATAGTTGAATTATAGTATTGTGTTAGTTTCAAGTGTACAGCATAGTGGTTCAGCTTCTGCTTTTTGTTTTTGTTCTTTGCAAATTATATTCCATTATAGGTGATTATTGGGCGTAATTTCCTGTGTTGTACCATAAATCCTTGTTGCTTTTCTATTTTATGTATAGTAGTTCATATATGTTAATCCCATAGTCCTAATTTGTCCCTCCCCGCTTCCACCCCATCCCACTTGGTAGCCATAAATTTGTTTTGTCTGTGAGTCTGTTTCTGTTTCATATATAGATTCATTTGTATTTTTTTTATTCCACATGTGATATTATATAGTATTTGTATTTCTTTGACTAATTTCACTAAGTGTAATATTCCCTGGGTCCATCCATGTTGCTGCAAATGGCAAGATCTCATTCTTTTTTATGACTGAGCAATATTCCATTGTATATGTGTACCACATCTTCTTAAGCCAATCATCTGTTTATGGGCACTTCGAGTTACTTCCATGTCTCAGCTATTGTAAATAGTACTGCTATGAACATCAGGCTACATGTATCTTTTCCAACTAGAGTTTTCATTTTTTTCCAGGTATATATGAATTGCTGGACCATATAGTAGTTTTAGACCATTTGTAGTTTTTTAAGGAAACTACCTGCTGTTTTCCATAGAGGCTGCACCAATTTACATTCCCATCAACAGTGTACGAGGTTCCCTTTTCTCCATATCTTCTCCAGCATTTATTATTTGTAGATTTTTTGATGATAGCCATTCTGACTGGTGGGAGGTGATACCTCATTGTGGTTTTGATTTGCATTTCTCTAATAATTAGCAATGTTGGACATCTTTTCATATGTCTGTCAGCCATCTGTATATCTTCTTTGGAGAAATGTCTGTTCAGGTCTTCTTCCATTTTTTGATAGGGTGGTTTGTTTTTTAATATTGAAATGTGTGAGCTGTTTGCACATTTTGGATATTAATCAGGGGTGAGCTTTTGCATAGAATACTTCTATTTCCAAAAAAAAAAAGTATACAGAAAAGAGAAAATGAAGACTGTATGCAGGCTTTTATTCGTAGCAGCTGAATGCACCCTGCCATCTCCAGATGCTTCCTCCACAATATACCTGCCGCACTGTTACCAGATCACATCATTCCTTGCTCACACAATTTGGCCAGCACTCTACTGCTTAAATGGTGAAGTCCAAACTCCTTAGTCCGGCATTCATGACCCTGTAAGGCTCAACTACAATATACCTCTCCAAAAAGCTCACTGTAAGTTAAGTTAATACTCTGGCCAAATGATCTATAAGTTAAATTCCGAATAGACCACAGCATCTCCCACCTAGTTTCTCTTGCTTATGCTGTTCTTTCTCCCTGGAATGCCTCATTTACCCTGTTTACTTCCGCAAGACCCACCCAGGTATTAAGGTCTAGTGGAAACCCTCTATCCTCTAGGAAGGCTTTTCATACAACGCAGATAATTCTTTTCTCTCACTCTCCTCCGGCATTTAACACAAGCTACCGTACTAGAAGTTACCCTTTAGGTAGAGGCCTCCATACCTCTCAAGCGGGAACCTGTTAGTTTGTAAATTTTTAGCACCCTCAACTGTTCCCGACCCAGTGCCTTGTACACCGAGAGTTTGACAGCTGTTGGCAATCATGACCACCTTAGTCTGAAGTAGCTAACCCATCCCCCTACCGGTAGGCAGCTGGGCCGGCTTCCTCACCGAAGCCCCTATGATGCACGAGGGAAGGGGGACGACTTCAACGTGAAGGATGGTTCACCCCCTGTGAGGTCAACAGCAGTGGAAGGAATGCTGTGTGAAGTCTGATTTAAATGCAGTTAAGAGTGCCAAGGCGGTGACGCTCAGACTAAGATCGGACGGGGAAACGGTTTTTGATCACCTCGCGCATCGTTTCTCCGACGGCTGCAAAACAGAAACAGCCCGCGTGCCCCGCTGGCCGGGGGGGGGGGCTTCAATTTCCTTGCCCCTGATTGGCTCTCTGGAGCCGCCGCCTCCGGTGATTGGCCACTGCCGCGAGGGACGTCGGCCCGCACGCGGCGGGCGCCCTCCGAGCCTGAGGAGGCGGCGATGGCGGCTGAGGCGTTGAGGGCTCGGCGCGGCCCGTCTTCCTGCGGGCAGGTGGAGAGGCAAGCCCGAGCCCAGGCCACGAGGGAGGCCCTGTGCGCCCGGTGTGGAGGAAGGGCGCCCGGAGCTTCGGGTGAGGGCCTGAGGGTCAGCCCGCGGCCCGCGCGGGGGCGGGGCGGGGTGGGGTGGCCGCGGCGGCGAGGCGTGCGCGGGTCGAGGCCGGGCCCGGAGCCCGCGGGCCGCGAGGCGAGCGAGGCTGGGACGCGCTGAGACGGGCGAGGGCGGCTCTCCTCACCCCCAGCCTCCCCGTGCGCCGCCCCTTCCTCACCGGCCGGTTCGCAGGTCGGTGAGAGGGGAGCTGTGAGGCCCTAGCCGTCATCCTGTGGTGAAGCAACGGAACATGGCTTCCTTGTGTAGTTTTTGTTGTAGTAACGAATAGACCACTGTGAAATGTTTCTAAAATTACACAACGGACGTTGGGGATGGGCCGGGGCACGCGGCTCGGTTTGGCAGACAGCACCTCACTTCTGTGCGTCTTGCGTTCTGACCTTGTGCGGCAAGGGAACGAGCGCCCTTGATTCGCTCCCTCAAGACTCCCCTCAGGTGGAACAGGTTCAAGTTACTTAATGTAACCGGAAAGGCGGTACGGCGCTGTGTCTCTGCCAGGGGCGAGTTGTTGAATTGCAACTCCTGGAGCTGCTGAAAGCCTTATTATGCTGTGTACCTGTTAAATCTTTGCACTTTCGAAGGGAAAGTCAGTTTTCTCAGTCCCTCCAAGACGGACTCCATTTGGGAGACATGAGCGAGTGGGAAAAGTTGGTTAGTTGTGTTTTCGGTGGGGAGCCAAATTTCCCCTACCCCAAATTTCGATCACTGCTGTTGCATAGAAAATCGCCATTATTCGAATGAGATAGTATTACAAAGTTTTAGAACATGGCATTTTAAAATCACTGCTTCTTCCATACATTTTTATTATAATGCTGAGAAGTACTCAATTGGAAAGATAGTGCCCGTGCATACAAAGTTGTGAAACTGCTGTAAGCTGTAATGCAGCACAAGTTATTTTGCTTTGTACAATGCCAGAAACCTTATAAAAGTAAAACAATTGAAATAGTTTTGATTTCTTTAGTAACATTATCTCTGGAATTTAAACGAGCTTTAAAATTTAGCTTGATTGTGAGCTAGCTTCAGATGTTTCAGTTGGCTTTAAAACTAAAGCTTTTTTTAATCAAAAGAATGCAATTATTATAATATAAATTAGCAAGAACACTAATTTTATAGTGAATGGTGACTAATTTTATCTAGTTTCTTTTTCCCTTTTTTTCTTGCAAAGTCTTTTAAAACGACAACCTGTGAAAGTGACATAGCTATAATGAATGCTTATTATGATAAACTCCAAATTCTACTTAGATTATTAACATCTTGATACTAGGTTTTTCAATCAAAATTACGGTATCATACAGAGGAGAGGCAAGACTCAAGACCACCTTGCTGGTGTGAACATGGCACAGGGGTTAGGGTTCTGGAATTGGCCGCAACATCATTTGCAACATCCTGATTGTGGCACGGGCAATAGAGCCATTGGCATTCCAGTTCTCAGTGTGGTCGGGGAGTCACTCTCTGGTTTCTTTTTTATTGTGGTTTTAAAAAAAAAATACCATTAAATGTACCATCTGAACCATTTTTAAAAGAACAGTTCAGTAGTGTTAAGTATATTCACATTGTTGTATAACAGATCTCTAGAACTTTTTCATCTTGCAAAACTGAAATGCTACCCATTAAACACTAATTCCCTCCCTACTCCAAAGATAAGATTATGGTATTTCCCTTCATAAATGCTAAGTTTGTGAAGATGATCTTTATATGAGTCATGTGTGTGTGACATTAGTGGCATCTGACTTCTGTCCTTGCCAGTGTCTTAGATCATGAAGAGAATGGTCTTGCCAGTGTCTCAAATTGGCCCTCTCTGTCCCATCACAGGTTGGGAAATACAAATTAGCAGAGGGCAGTATGATCAAGTAGAAAGAACATTAGACTTGGAAACAGAACTAGATTGGAGTCTAGATTATACCATTTACCCCAGATCACTAAAATGTTTACCCATCCCTAGGTTGAATAAAATATTCCCAGCCTTCTTAGCCATGCAATTTACAATGATCAAATGAAGTATGTGAGAGCACTTTATATGATTATAAGAGATGTCAAATTTGAAGAAGTATAGGTGCTAAATAACCATCTAAATGAATGCAAACAATATTACATAGCTCTGCCTGGTTTTTCTTCTCATTTTTCTCCCTCCTTCTGACCTGTTTTGTTTCTCCTGAATTTCGTTTAATAAGTCATCCATTTCCAACTAAACTACATATTTTTTCCTATACAAGAGAATCCCCTTTAACTTTCCATCTGATTATACTGAACATTCAACATTAACAAATTGTGCAAAGTTTAATTCACAATAAAATTTCATCTGTAGGTCACCATCATGAACTTCAGTGTGGACATGCTTTTTGTGAACGGTGCTTGTTAGTAACTGAAGAATACAGCACAATTATATGCCCTGATTGTGAGGTAAGTTTTAGTCTTTCATATTGAATGCATTACAACCTAATGTTAAAGGTGAAAATATTGGAGAAATAAGACATACTTTTAGTTAGGAACTAAAAACTTGCATTTTTGCTCCTGAGTCTAAGGAACCTAGCAAAAGATAAGCTGTTCATATCCACTTTATGATTGTTCAAAGTGATCAAAGGGAATGCAAGGTTAAGTTTATACACTTAGCCTATATATTTTGACTTTTTTGGACATTTTTGTGGAATATTGCCTCTATTTATTTTTATCTTAATGAAGTAATATTCCTTTCAGATTTGTACCTGCATTTTCCACACCAATACCATGCAAGCAAATTTTGAACTTTGCCCTGCCCCTCAACCTTTGTGTGTCATCAAATTTACATTCGTAGAGATGCTAGAGTGAAAAAAAAAATGTTAGAAGTTAAGAATCTTTACACAGTTTTAACTGAAATATTTTAAATCAGTTGTATTTAATAATTTCTTAAATTTTCTGGAAGAAATGTCCTGTATCAAATCTGTTGATAGTAACATTCAGCTCTTACTATGAAATGCCAGGCCAAAAGGGCATAAATGAAGAGGCAGATAGAAATATAAGTTTTAGTCCTCAGTTCTGAGGGGACACTCTTAAAAATAACAATTGCTCCATTGTGATTTTCCTAAAGTAACACTTTTACCCTGATAACCTAATAATACATAACTATCTTTGGTACCTTATACTTAAAACCTTCCCAGAACATCCTCTTTCCCACCAGAGGTATATATTTAAATGAGAGACTATCGCATTTAGTAGTCTGCTTTATTTTTCTTAGCAGCATTAACCTATTCTCATGAGAGTCTCCTACATTACTTTTTTTTAATTGAAGTATAATCAGTTTACAATGTTGTGTCAATCTCTCCATAATAGTTCAGTCATACATATACATACATTTATTCATTTTCATACTTTTTCATTATAGGTTACTACAAGATATTGAATGTAGTTCCCTGTGCTATGCAGTAGAACCTTGTTGTTTATCTGTTTTGTATATAGTAGTTAGTATCTGCAAATTTCAAACTCCCAATTTATCCCTTCCCCCCACCCCCTTTCCCCTCTGGTAACAATAAGTTTGTTTTCTATGTCTGTGAGTCTGTTTCTGTTTTGTTATTAAGTTCATTTGTCTTTTTTTTAGTTTCCACATATAAGTGATATCATATGGTATTTTTCTTTCTCTTTCTGGCTTACTTCACTTAGAATGACAATCTCCAGGTCCATCCATGTTGCTGCAGTACTTTCAAAGACTATATAATAAACTATGGTACATAAGAGCTGTAATTCTTAACTAATCTCTTTATGATAAAACATTTAGGTGGTTTTCAACATTTTTCACCATATCTTTGCACAATTCTTGAAACCCACTCCCACCAAAAAAATCTTATCTGCAGATTCTGTTAGTTTCCAGGTCCAAAAAATATCCGTGTTTGAGTTTGTCCATTTTTTTTAATGTTTGACCATTTAATGGACAAAAAGTGGGTATCTCCTTGTTTTAAATTGAAATTCCCTGACTACTAGTGAAATTGAGCAATTTTTCATATGTTGACTTCTTAGCTCCTCTTCTGGGAGGATTTTTAACGGATCCTTTTTGGTCCTTTCCATACTTTTCTTTTGAATTGTCTTTTTCTAGCTTGTCAGACTATTTCATGTGATAGAGATATTAACACTTTGTCCTGTGTATTTTAAATGTTTTCTCCCAATTTTTCACTTTTAATTTTGTTTATTACATTTTACCATTCAGAAATGTTTCCTTCTTGAATTGTTTTTCCTCCTCCTTAGTGGCTTCTAGGTTTTCTTTGATTAGGCAGATTTTCCATCTCAGAGTTACAGTACTTTTTTTTCAATACTTTTTTTTTTAAAAGTAAGTATTAAATCCCTTTATATTTTATATGATGTGAGTATGTGACTTTCTTCTTCAGAATAATTAGCTGACTTTCCCACATGATTTATTGAATAATCAATCTTTCCTCTATTTAATTGAAATGCCCCTTATAGTCTATATGAAGTTCCCATTTATTTGTGGATCTGTTTCAGGGCTCTGTTCTATTCATTTACAGTTGTCCCTTGGTCAGTGCAGGTTTGAGCTGTGTAAGTCCGCTTATGTAGATAAATACTACAGTACTACATGGTTTGCTGTTGGTTGAATCCGTGGATGCAGAAGCACCGCACATGTAGAGGGCCAGCTGTAAATTACATGCACATTAAGCCCTGCGTTGTTCAAGGGTTGACTTGTATTGTGCCACTACCTTAGTGTTTTAATTACAGTAGCTTTATTTTCTGGTGGGATAAATCTCCACTGAATGTTATATTAAAAATTTTATATTCTTGCTCATTATGTTTTCATACGAACTTCAGAATTGTATTAATTTTATATCAGTTGTGTTTTAGGGTTTTAAATCTTTGTCTTCAAGACCCTAACCTAATTCTCCATTTATTCAGTTCTTGTTTATGACTGCCAATAAAGTTTTTTGTTTTCTTTTCTTAGAGCTTGTATTTTTCTTACTATAGTTATTCCCAAGTATTTTAGAGTTTTGTACGTACCTTAAAATAGCATTGTAAAAATTTTACAGTGAATTTTAAAAGTATTGTTCCAAGTATTTCCTTTAGAAATGTAGCAGAGTGAAGTATAGTTAATGTTCTGCTTAATTAATTGCCAATTAAATGATTTTTTTAAAAAAATAAAGTAGGATAAAAACATGTAAATGTTGCTTTTTCTTTGATTTAAAGAGGATTTCAGGATCTTTAGAGCTATTTTCAACTTTATCTATGGATGACACACTAGTTTTTTGAATTCTGGATAAACAGAATTTATTGAGTGACTTTCTGGTTTCTTACTTTCATCTTTTATCCTAAGGTTGCTACAACTATAAATACAAAACAAGGATACTGCCCAATAGATGGATATATTAAAGAAGAGTCTTTTATGGAAAAACTGCAGCCAAAAAAGTATGTTCTGTGTGCACTAATTTTAGTGTTTGAAGTTTAACATATTTCTCGAAGAGTTATTTTAGAATTATTGGTAAAATGTCATTCTTAGATTAGTGTTTGTAACCCATTGTTTATACATTGCTCTTTAGGTTTGTAATTTATCTTAGCTGTAAATGAAATGGAGACTCCAACTCCTAAAGAAGCAGCATTAGTTTGTTCTTATTTAAAGTGGGGAAAGAAAAGAATGCAAGATTGCCACATCAGAGTAAGAGAAGCTGAGAATAGACTTCAGCAAAAACTAGTGTGCTGAGTGAGAAGATAATGGAGGAAAAAAATAAGAACGTACATTTCTATTGATTCTCAACAGTAGTATGAGTACAATACAATGCAGGATTTTGAAAAGAAGTGGTTTGAGAGGTGATTTATAGAAAGTGATAACTTTGAGATTATTTTATTCATTTTTCCATTCTTGTGTAAGATTTTACATGTATATGTATTAATAAATTCTCTTCTTGAAATAGTATGCAAAGTTTTTTTTAACATATTCCAGCTGGAGATGAGCACCTGTGTTTTTTTTAATTGCACTTATTTATATTTGTCATCTTCTTCTAGTCTACAAGCCCCTTTAATGGCAAGGGCCATATTTTATTGTTTTCTACATCCCTGGTGCTGGACACAGAGTAAACATTTTATAAATGTTAGACGAAGAACCGTGATATTTTGACATTTGCTGTAGTTTTTCTGAAAATCATTTTTTGATCCTAGGCGAATGTACATTTAGGGTTGACTGTGGAATGAATCATGATTTAAAAAATGGTGAAGTTTGACTTTGCAACTTTTTAAGGGTCAAAGAATCTTCTTATTAATTTACCAAGACGCTACTCAGATGGTAATTATATTTTTGTATAACTTTTAACTTCTTAAATCATATTTAATATGGAAGTAAGTTATATGAGAAATAAAATAAATATAGGGTTCCCTCAAGGAACAGTCTCATTTGAAACTTTTCAATTTTGTTATTGGCCCAAACATCTATAGATCACCCAGTTCCTCATATCTCATCCATCTTACCTCCTGAAGATTCTATTTCCACAATATCACCCATATTTATAATTTATCTTCCATTTCTACACCCTGTTTGATTCTTTTAGTCTCTTTTGGCTACCTCCTTAGGACTTCAGACCCTTTCCTGCTCTATGGTTTTCATTACCTATCCAGGTAAAATCCAAAATCCTTTAGACTAACTGTCATGACTTTTCATGTTATTGCTGTAGCTTCTCTGTCCAGATTTATATGCATGCATAGAAACCAACAGAACAGTTTTTCCTTTGGGTAGCATAACCACTTAGCTAAAGTCCAGCAGTTGGTTATTGACAGAACCAGAGGTGAAACTCAGGCTCATGGAATACCAGTACTGCTCCCAACTGCTGTATTTGCATTCCACCGGTCACTTCCTCCATAGGCTCTGAGTGAATAGAGTAATCACTTCAGGAATCTTTTTGGCTTCCTGTGAGTCAGTGGCCATAACAAATTTGAACACCTACAGGAATCTAGCAGATGACTTACTGGGTGAGACAGACTGACATTAAATGAGCGTTAAGGATTGTAGCAGACAGAAGGTTTACCCACTCCAAAGGAGGTAGCCTGTACTCAGCTCCAGCCAATTACTGCTTTGTGTTAAGACCATCCCAGTGTTGCGAGATTATCCTTTTTTTTCCCCAAGAGAAAATATAAATGTGGGCTTCTGTATGAATCTTTCTTTTTATACATCGTCCAAATCAAATTTGATTGTACTTTTGTCTAGATCTATATAATATTGAATATGGTTGCAAAGTGAAATTTCATTTTCAGAAGTAGATGAATCTGTTTTAGGTACCCCAGTTTTTTTCTGAATTACCATTTTAAAATTAGTTCTCCATGTCAAATATACTTATGTTAGAAACTCCTCTGTTTCCTAATTTCAGTAGAATTTGGTTTAAATGGTTATATATTTTAAAATAGAAGTATCTTTTGATACATGATGTGTTTCCTTCCTGATTTGTCTTTTAATATTTTGAAACAGGAATTGAATAATGGACTCCTTATGGCCAAAGCATTCACATATGTTTTTAAGAACATGAATGTTCACTTTTTAAGTAATAGAATGTTTAAAAATTATCTAGTCTATTATTTCTCTCTATGAGAGTAACATATTTAATAATAGTTTCTTCCATGAAGTGTCATAGGCTTCTGATTTACTTATTCAACAAACACTGAGTGCTTATTGTGTGCTAACTAACATAGGGATATAAAGATAAAAATAGGCAAAAACTCTAGCATCTGTACTCAAGAAATGTAGCTTACTTTTTCTTTGAAACTAACTTATCTGGTAAATTCATTACCTTTATATACATTATCTAGGCCTATAAGTACATTTTTTAATAGCTGGCATTTGTGTATATAAATAATTGAGCTTGAGACAGTTAAAGGATTATCAACATGTCTACCAAAAAATATCAGAGGAGGAGAGATGGTTAGGAAATTCAAGCACAATTTATACTGTAAGCTATTATTTTTAGGAATTTGTTAAGAAATTGAATTCTTGCTTAAAATTAAGTTTTATATGAAAGCATATTTAGTCATGGTTTCCCTGTCTTTACTTATCATAGATAATTGAGAGCCCACTGTTAAGTGTTCTTAGAAGTCATGGTATGATTTATTTTTTTAGTTTTTTTGAGTGGGGAGATAGTTAGGTTTATTTATTTATTTATGTTTAATGGAGGTACTGGGGATTGAACCCAGGATCTCGTACATGCTAAGCACACAGTCTACCACTGAGCTATAACCTCCCCCTGAATTATTTTTGAGAGAGAGTAAAAATCAGACTAGAGGATTGAAACCATTATATTAATGTTGGTATTTAAAATAAATGTACTTGACATTTTCCAGAATAAAGAACTGTTCTCAGGACTTTAAAAAGACTGCTGACCGGCTAACTGTTGGTTTAGAACATTCAGCCTTCACACGTGGGACTGTTCTGAACCCATCAGCTGTAATGGAGGTATGAAGAATGTTATTCATCAAGTGACACGTGGCCAGACGTTTTTACTTTGTCTCTGGTAGCTTAACTTTCCTCTTCTCTCAAGGTTCCTATAACTGTAGATTCTTTTGAAAACATGAAGGTAACAGAGGTAAACCTATACTCCCTTGCTTGAATCTCTTGATTTGTTCTGAACTGTTTTCAGCAATTCTCTTTTCCTCCCAAGTTAGCCCATTCTGCCTTTGACCAGCTCTGTCAGTGCTCTTGATATTTACCTGCACGTAGCTTCCTCCTTTTGAACCTAGTTATTGAATTCACATTCTATGAGATTGTATAAAGTGCAAGTTTCTAAATTCTAAGGGTGATTTACCAGGTATTTTAACGGTGACTGAAAGGATGGTGTAATTGTTGTTGGAAGATTGAGTTTTACCTGTTACTACTCCATATCACTTTAAATAATGTATTCTTCTAATTTAAGACTAGAAACAGGACAAACTCCAAAATACTGCTGAATGAAGTATTACATCTTTTTGTTAAGGGGATCATTAGTGGGCTGGGAGAGAAGACAGAGCGCTGTCTTCACCTTCATTGTTTAAATCTTAACATAGCCAAATTATAATCTTTTTTTCTTAAGAACTGTTACTTTTTATGTATATATATTTATTGCCATGATAAATTTTTCAGGTAGTTTTAAGATGCAAAATGGTTGTAGGACATAATTCCATTTTTTCCAAAAAAGGTACCTAAAAGAAATTTGGGATGCTATCACCAAAACTAAAATGTTAATTGTTGCTTCTTTTCTGATTTCTGTAGTGGGTCTGTAACCGCAATGGTAGCTTGATGCTTTTGCAGCTGCTATGTTGTATCTAAGCATCTATGTTTATACTTTGTGTTTGTATATTCCCCTTCCCTTTCTTAGGAGACTAAAACTGTGGAAGAAATTGATGAAGCATTGAAGATAGCAGACCAGAATTTTGAAGAATTAAGTATTGCTGTAAAAGTAAGCATTTTGAATGATTAAATTCTATCATAAATTAAGGCATGTTCTCTTTAACTGTGTAATTTGGATGTAATATCACTGAAATTGGAGCTTAGCATTCAGTTATTAAGTATGATTATCAAATGATAAGAGAAATATACAAAAGAATGGACACCTCTCATGGCCTGCTAGCAGTAATCTCATAGCATTGTTGTGCTAGCAGCATGCTGAAATTGGAGCTCTGTTAAGGAGCTGTGATTTCCGCTTGCTGTGAGCTGAGTTTTGTCTTGGAAGCATTGCAGATCACCTTTCTAGCATTGCGTGTTATCTGGCTGTAGATCGTTACACAGAGTCTTATGCTCTTTTCTCCTTAACCCTGTCACCCAAGAGAGAGAGAGAGAGAGAGAGAGAGAGAGAGAGAGAGAGAGAGACTTCTTTATTGAGAAGGAACAAATTCCTTACACCCAGCAGCAGCAAATTCACAGCCAAGGCACTCAAAGGGTTATAGCTGATACGGGAGTTAAGACTTCAACAGGTGAATCTGAAAGGGGAGTGGGGTACAGAATTCAACCCATAGCAGTCTGCCCTTTGGCCCTCCCAGATTCATATCCTTCTCACATGCAAAATACATTCATCCCATCTCACATACCCCAAATTCTTAACCTATTTCAGCGTCAACTCTAGCTCCAAAATCTCATCTAAGTATCTTCTAAATCAGGTATAGGTGAGACTCAGAGAATGACTCATGCTGGGGCAAAATTCCTCTCCAACTGTGAATGTGTGAAACTAATAAATTATCTCCTAAAATACACTGGTTGGATAGGCATAGGTAGATATTCCCATTCCAAAAAGAAATTGGAAGAAGAAAAGGTCACAGATACCAAGCAGTGATTCTTTGAAAATATGAAGAAGTATGTGAAATAGTTAACACTTTATTTCAAATATTTTTAATACTACATTTTAAGTTTTATAAATTTAAGGAATCCTACCAGAGAGAAATTCAGCTATCCAAAACGATTCATTTCCTGTACTGATTGAAATGATAAGAAGTTTAGAAAACTTAGTGGGTTTTCTAGGCCTTTTTGCCAGTTTATCAGTACAAAGTGCCAAAAAAGATGTGATCTTGCTAACAAGTACCAGGATTTAAAGTTTAACCTTGTGAATTAGTCCATTTTTATCATCTAATCTCCTCTTGTGTTGTTATTTTGAAAAGTCCAAAAAGTATCTTTTACTTTCAAAATTATGTTAAAGAGTACAGTTCCTCCAAAATAGAAATACCAAATTATATCTTTGTATTATGTTCTTCCCGGATGCTCGAACACATACACAGTCAAACAAAAGAGGAAACAGTCAGTCTTATAGAAGTTCTGGAGAAACAGTTTGATCAGCTTTTTACTTCTCTTGATTCCAGGTAATAAGTTAAAAATATAGACTCAATGAAACTGAAGCTTTTAACATTAACTTGTCATTTTATTCCTTTGCATAGATTAAAGTAATGAGTAACTTTTAAACTAGTTTGGAAGGTTATGGGTGGTCCCTATAGGCTGATGTTTACAGCTTCAAAATGAAGAGCAGCGTTTTTTTTGTTTTTGTTTTTTTTGGCTATTTGCCTTCTGATCCAAAGCTGTTCAGATAATTTCTTTCTTAAACCAGTTAGCATAGATAAATGATTTCAAATTCTGAATCCCGTTGTAGAATTCAGCATACTTGGGAAAATGCAAACATACTCTTTCTGGTACGTAATTTCATCATTTTTTCTTGTGTTTATTTGCATCACAGAAAATAATAACATACTTTCTAATACTCATTTCTAAACAAATACCGCCATACTGTTATATAGCCATCCTTTTTTAAAACTTTGATATATAAGAGCTTAAATAATCTTTAATCACATTTTTGTATTTCAAGAGGCAGGCTCATAAAAGTAAGAAATATATTTGGTAATGGTACTTGCCCCTTTGGATCTGGGTTCTTTTTATTTTTTTTTAGTCTAACTAGGATATCTAGAACATAGGCTCAATACACGATGGATGAATCATATTCTTTATTCCTCAATGTTGTTGGTATCTCATGTTTAATATTCAGTTATAAAATTTTAAGTGATAGGTCATGTGCATACATTTTTATTACATTTTTTAACAGTGGTATATATGCATAATGAAGTTTACTTTTGTAACCATTTAAAAATGTACAGTTTAGTGGCACAGGGTACTTTTATGTTTATCTTGTTAAGAACTACCAAACTGTTTTCTAAGTTGGCTACACAGGTTACATTCCCACTAGCAGTGCATAAGAGTTCCAGTTTCTCCACATCCTTACCAACACTTGTTAATTCTCTTTTTTAAAATACAGCCATTTTGAGGATGTGAAGTGGTATCTGATTTTGTATTTGACTTGCATTTCCATAATAGCTAGTGGTATTGTGGACCATATCCTTTCAATTGACCATTTGCTTATGTTTTTCTGGAGAAATATCTATTCCAGTCCTCTGCCCATTTTTGAATTGGATTATTTGTTTTGTTGTTGCTGGGTTGTAGGAGTTCTGTATCCATTATGGATATTAATCCTTTATCAAATATATCATTTTCAGATAATTTCTCTTGTTCTGTGGCTTGTTTTTTTTTTGACTTTTTAAATTGAAGTGTATTTGATTTACAATGTTGTGTTAATTTCAGCCGTACGGCAAAATGATTCAGTTATATATATATTCTTTTTCAGATTATTACAAGTTAGTGAATATAGTTTCCTGTGCTTTACAGTCAGTCCTTGTTGTTTATACGTTTTATATATAGTAGTGTGTATCTGTTGATCTCAAACTCCTAATTTATCCCTCCACCTTTTCCCTTTTGGTAACCATAGTTTGTTTTCTGTGTCTGTGAGTCTGTTTCTGTTTTGTAACTAAGTTCATTTGTATCACTTTTTTAGATTGCACAGATAAGTGATATCATATGATATTTATCTTTGACTTACTTCACTTAGTATGATAATCTCTAGGTCCATCCATATTGCTGCAAAGGACATTATTTCATTCTTTTTTGTGGCTGAGTAATATCCATATATATATATATATATATATATATATATATATATATATATATGTTTATGTATGTATGTGTGTCACATTGTCTTTATCCATTTATCTGTTGATGGACATTTAGGTGCTTCCATGTCTTAGATACTATAAATAGTGCTGCTATTAACATTGGGTGCATGTATCTTTTCAAATTAGAGTTTTTGCCTTTTCCAGATATGTGCCCAGGAGTGGGATTGCTGGATCATGTGGTAACTCTATTTTTAGTTTTTTTAGGAATTGCCATGCTGTTTTCCATTGTGGCTGCATCAGTTTACATTCACACCAACAGTTGTAGAAGGGTTCCGTTTTCTCCACAGTCTCTCCAGCATTTATTATATTTGTATAATTACAGACTTTTAAAATATTTATTTATTTATTTATTTGGGGAGTAATTAGGTTTACCTATTTATGTTTCAAAGAGGTACTGGGAATTGAACCCAAGATCTTCTGCATGCCAAGCATGCACTTACCACTTGAGCTGTACCCTCCCCCTATTTGTAGACTTTTTGATGATGGCCATTCTCACTGGTGTGAAGTGATATACTTCATTGTGATTTTGATTTGCATTTCTCCAGTAATTTGTGATGTTGAGCACCTTTTCATGTGCCTGTTGGCCGTTTGTATGTCTTCTTTGGAGAAATGTATGTTTAGGTCTTCCACCCATTTTTCTATTGCATTGTTGGTTTGGGGTTTTGGGTTTTTTGATTTTTTTTTTGATGTTGAGCTGTAAGAGCTGTTTGTATATTTTGGAAATTAAACACCCTGTCAGTTCCACCATTTGCAAATATTTTCTCCCAGTCCATAGGTTGTCTTTTTGTTTTGTTTATAATTTCCTTTGCTGTGCGAAAGCTCGTATGTTTGATTAGGTCCCATCTGTTTATTTTTGCTTTTATTTCTTTTGCCTTGGCAGACTGACCTAAGAAAACATTGCTTCTGTGGCTTGCCTTTTCACTCTCTTGATAGCATTCTTTGATCTAAGTAAGTTTTTAATTGATAAAGTCTGTTTTATCTATTTTTTCTTTGTTGCCATGTTTTGGTGTCATATCCAAGAAATCATTGCCAAATCTAATACTGAAGCTTCCTCTCTGTGTTTTCTTCTAACAGTCTTATGGTTTTAGCTCTAACATTTAGGTCTTTGAGTCATTTGGGGCTGATTTTTGTATATAGTGTAAGGAAAGGGCCTAACGTCATTCATTCCCAGTACCATTTGTTGAAAAGAGGGTCTTTTCTCCATTGAATGGTCTTGGCACTTTTGTCGAAACTCAGTTGACCATATATGTGAAGATTTAATTCTGGGCTCTCTGTCTGTCTGTCTGTCCTTGTGGCAGCAGAGCAATGTTTTCATTACTGTGGCTTTGTAGCGAGTTTTGAAATCAGGATGGGTGAGCTCTCCGACTTTGTTGTTCTTTTTCAGGATTGTTTTGGAAGGTTGGGGTCCCTTGAGATTCCATGTCACTTTTAGGATGGGTTTTTCTGTTCTGATTTTGATAAGGATGGCTTTGAATTGTAGATTGCTCTGGGTAGTATTGACATCTTAACAGTGTTGTCTTCTAATTCATGAACATGAGAGATCTTTGCATTTAGTTTACCTTCTTTAATTTCAGCAGTGTTGGGTAGTGTACACGTCTGTTGCCTCCTTGGTTATGTTTATTCCTAAATACATTCTTTTTTTTTTTTTATTCTATTGTAAATGGTTTTCTTAATTTCCTTTTCAGACTGTTCAGTGTAGCCGAGTCTTTTTGGAGGCCAGATTTGATTTTGAGGAAATCATTTTACTCATTTGTTTGATGAATAAAATGAGCAATTAGACACTATAATTTTTGGTGCAAAATATCTTTATTTCCATAATAAAGTAATTGCAACATAGGCACAGAAAATTTCTTGAGTAAAATGAGGTAAGTAATGAAGGAGTAATACTATAAGCTTCCTGAGTGATTACTTTGAAGATAATAGTTAATTAAGTTCTGGTTTGGTGAAGTATTTATAAATATCATTTTAAGTTCATGTAATATGTATCTACTTATAGAAATATTTTAATGTACAGATAGATTCTTGTGAGAAATGAGCACAGAATGTGTTTGATGTAATGGCACAAATGACAGCAAGATGGCCAGGGTTCCTCCTACTTTTAAAAGTGGTGGTGGAATCATCCAGGGTTTATCTTACTATGCAGCTCTGACAGCTGTCTCTGTGACATGATAACTGTGTCCTCCTACAGAGGCTGATTTTTCTCTAGTTACATGCACACAGCTTCCACTCTAATACATTTTAGTTCAACTGAATGCCCCTTTTAATAATCTTACTTTATTTACGTTCACAAAATAGTGAAATTATCTTTTCAATACTGTTGAGTTACTGTAAACTTACTGTCATAAAAATGTTTATGAAATACTGAAAAATAACTTTATTGTAAATGAAGGAAAAAGAACCTGTGTGAAGAAGTAGTAAGAAATACAGGTGATTATTTATCAAATGTAATGATGGCTAAGAGCTACATTGAGGAGAAAAAAAAATGATTTGGATGCAGCTATGAAGATAGCAAGAGAATTAAAATCGGCACCTTCTCTAAGGACATACTGTGACCTGAATCAGGTAGTTTTAATATTTCATGTGAATTATTTCTGTGGTAGCTTATTTTACCTACTTTGGAATATGATATTTAAAACCTAAGAAAAATTTGTTTTTCAGATTATCCTAACTTGTAATGGCATCAGTTTAGAATTCTTAGGTGTTTGAATTCTAAGACAAACATTAATAAATGTGTTTGGACTTTTGTTATATTATTTATCACTCAGGGAAATGATGTAACACGATTCAAGAACAAGTAGGGTGACCCTCAATCTAGAGTTGTTTCTAGGTCACTAGAATAGAAAATGAGGACAAGTTAAGAGTAGCAAATTAAATAGGACTCTATTTTCCTTTTATAAGCAGTTAGGTATGATTGTCAGCTCTTGGCTTAAGAACTTACCAAGATCCCATTCAGGTTTTTCTCTCAGCCTGCCACCCCAAGATGTGCAGGTCAAGAGACAGGATGCTTCACTCTATCCTGTCCTCTAGTGATGTGCCTGGAGTTGTGCAGAGAGAGAAATATGTTTCTTATGCGCTCGTTGGCAGGACAAGGTTAACCATCAGTCCTCTTTGCTAATTTCTGTCTTGCTCCCTTGGGGTATAGATCCTACTCTATTGTCTTTGAATCCTCAGGGCCTCATTACCCATAGATAATGAGATGTTTGGACTGAACTGAGGTACAAAATAGAAGCCATTGGTTTACCTGCCTCTAAAGTCTTGAACTGCAAATTAAAGGAGAAGAGTTTACCACCATCTCACTTGGCCAGGCCTCCCTCCAGCTATAGTTCTAAAAACAGTAATCGTCAATTCCTGTGTATTACGTGTGAGGCATTAGGAAGTTAAAAAGGTAGTAAAATTTGGTCTTTATCCTAGTTAGTCTAGTTAAGAAGATGGGGGAAAAAAAGAAAAACATGAGGATAGCAATGCAGATGCAAAATAAATCTGATCAGAAATGCCTCTGGAACTGTGTAGCTATATTCCATTTATTAACTAGTGTCCTGTGTTGTTGCTGTCTGTTAATACGTATCTCCAAGAGATTTTAAATTTTGGAGTTGGGGGAGTCACAGACACTTACATGCATCCCTCATTTTACTTGCCTAAGATCAAACTGTAAGCATGTTACTTAGTGAAATACCTAAAGGGTATAGTTTTGCTTCTCAAATCTCATTCTGTTTCAACAGTATTTATAACAAAATAAAATGCACACATAAGTGATACTTCTCTTTTGATTCTAGATTATTCAGACTTTGAAGCTAACATTTGAGAGTGAATTGTCACAGGTTAGCTCTCTAAAACTAAGGAACTCTCCCAAGTAA
>NW_027328861.1:37500-69005 GCF_048564905.1 Vicugna pacos | reverse complement strand
TTATGAAACAACGATTCACGGTTATTAAGAGCAAATGCCCTAGAGAGATTAATCTCTGCTATCCCAACAAGCTGACCTTTTCCCAAAGACATAGCAATTTAATTATCTACTTTGAAAAGCACAATTAAAGGAAAATTCAAAACCTGATTTATAGACAGGTTTTATATTCTCATCTATAATGCATGTAAATAAGAGTCTTTGGGGTTTCTTTTTTCTAGGGCTGTTATAGGTGTATTTTGTACCTAATAAGTACTAAATAGTTCTTACTTTACAAAATCATGGACTCTTATTATTAAATCTCTGCTATTAGTGAAAAGAATATTTCAAATTATGAGTGTTTTACAGTCTGTTTTTCCCCCAAATTTTGCATATTATTTGCACTATTTTAAATAAACAAGTGCTTCCATCGCCTGTGAACCTGAGGAACTTGACCTGGATAGGATTTCTATTTAAGCACAAGCTGATGAAAATGATGTCATCTTTTATTTTCTACTTAATGCTTCTATATTTTATCTTACAGAAGCCCAAAGTAGAAATTCATCATAAGATGAGCTTAAAATATGGGCTTGAAATAACATAAATTATGCTCTTAGTCAGCTAATCAGTTTCAAATATTTATTGAAGATTCATCTACCTACCATCATAACCCCAACCAATCAGAGAAGGAAGGTATTTGAAAGCACAGCCCCCACTGAACACCCCGCAAAGGACAAGCCTCAGATACCAATGCTTTTCTGTTTCCTAGTTGCTGTGTAAATGTCTTGCTTACACCACAATGCTGACTAGTTCTTGCTGGCCATATGCAATGTCAACACCAACAGGAGTCTTAGAAAGAAAATCCTTTTTTGCTCTTATAAGATAGCATTCATATGGCCCAATGGAGATATGAGAGATTATTTTGTATAACTGTAGCTGTCTATGTCAAAATGTAAATGTAAAATTTTAGGACATTTTGCTTTAATGACACCTAGTGTAGAAATGCAAGTGTGGCAGTGCAGATAAGAGAAAACGTTGGAGACTAAAACTGTCATCAGTGTTAAAGAGGGAGTAAGCCAAGAAACTGGCTCAACTGAAATCAGATGGCAGACAGGTGCTCTCCAGATCCAAAGAGATGTTACAGGAAGTGAGAAAGAATGGAGAGGAGGATGCTACAGAAATCAATAAAAGAAATAAACAGCAGTTCGCAAGTCACAAAGCCTAATGGCACACAGTAAGCCTGAAACCACACTATGTAACGAAAGTTTACCACGTTAGCACTGAAGACCATGGAAGAGTTCCTCCTTCTATAGTCACCCAAAGTTTTATATATATATATATAAATATATACACTCATATATACATATAGACACACGTGCATATGTTTGAAACTAGACCCTATGGGAAAATGCAGAAATACAAAGGTAATAAGAAACATTATTTAGATGTAAGGCATAAATGCAAAAAACAACATATGCAGGTATGTATCAAGACTGAACAATGGTACCTGGAAGATACCTCATCTCAGAGGCATAATTATGGAGGTGGGAAAAATTCTCACTTAGAAATCTCTGTATATTGAGAGCATATATTAAGAATCCAGAATCAATGGGAGATTCCAGGAAGAAAAAGTAAGATCTAAGTATCAATTTTCTTCCAGATCTTCACCATATGATGCATCCAAAGCATCAACTGATTGAGAGAGTCGGTGTTGCTTCAGAAAGTTCTGATTTACGATCCAGTAACGTGAGCACCCTTCTCCCCAGGCATAAATACCCCTTATGCTTTTTACCCCAGAATGTAAAGTCTGAGTATTAGAGGAAAAAATTAAAATATGGTAAAAATAGATGAAAGGGTAAAATCTAAAATCGATTTAGTTTGACCTTTTTGAAAAGTTATTTATGAATTACTTTAAATTCATGTTAAATAGCCATAAAGTTAGTAATTTTATATATTTTAATGCATACTTAAAAAGACAGGGTAAATCTCCATGATTCTGAATTGTTTAGAGATGAGAAAGGCAGGAATGTCCATATATATATATATATATATATATATATATATATATTAGGAGGCAATACTGTATCATAGTTAATAACATGAATCTACAGAAAAGAAAATGAGATATGAAGCATCAAACCCGGAAATTAATCATATATCTAGGCGGTGTTCTGGAGGGTGGTGGGACTTTGATGGGGACTGAGAAAATGGAGGAAAGGAAATGATCCAAGAAAAATGGAAGAGAATTTTCCAGAGATGATGAAAGGAAGTTTCAATCAAAAGAATCTACCAAGTGCCAAGCAAAATAAACTTGTAATTACCCAACACTAGACACATCATTAGGCAATTATAGAATACTAACACTAAAGAGGTCTGAAAAGCTTCCAGAGAACAAAAACAGTTTACCTCCAAAGGAAGGAAACTTAGAATATAATAGACAAGTTATTAGCAACAGTGACTTCTAGAAGTCAGAAGAACAGTGCTGTCAAAGATTTGACAGAAATTATTTTAAACCTATAATGCACCTTTGCCAGTCCTTCATAATTTGTGAAGAAAAATTGAAGATAATTTTAGAAATATGGGAATCAAAAAGTTTATATCTTTTGAATATACATATATTTTTAATTACTAAGGGGTATTATCTGGAAAAATGCAAAAGGAATACAAAAAGAAGAAAACATGGTATATAAGGACGGTATGGATCTAACCTTTGGGAAAAAGGACTTGGAATGACAGCTATGCAGCAAATAAAGAAAAGCTTAAAAGATTTGTCTCATAGTGAAATGCCACAAGTTATAACCAAAGACTCGGAGAAGTATGTCTTCAGAAAATAAATTTTATTAAATAAACTTTGTGATTAAGATGGATTATCTTAGCAGTATGACAAAAAATCATAATATATTTCAACAAAAAACTTTTAAAGACTCTAGAAAAATACCCTCACAAGAAATCTTAGTCAGAACGTGAAATGAAATTGGTGTTAAAGTTGGATACAACTAACCTTTCTGAGCTATGCTTTTACTTCCCTTTTTTTTAATAAACATGGTAGAAGTTTCAAAACACCAAGAACAGAGACCAGTCAAGTGTACCATAATTTCTTCATAAAACAATCATATGAAAGTCATAAAAGGCCAACTTATCCCACCGAAATCAACCCTCGAGTCTCATGACTTTTAACCTAATGAAAGCTTATGTCTTGATTGATTTTACCACAGATGAATTTTTTTATGAAGCTACCCTTCTATGTGCTTTCCTGCAAGGAGTGACCCAGAGAACCATGCTCTTTCCATGTGTGGTTATCAAGTGTCATCGTTCTTGATTTTTCAGATGACTGACGGGGAAATAGAATGTGCAGGACATTTTAGGGGCCTGTCTGAGGGGTGGCTTCCATCACTCCTATCCACGTTCCACTCAATTCCATGGCCAACCAAGTGGAGGGGCACATGATAAAAATGGACATGATAGTTTCAGCCACAAACACCAAGCGAGGTTATGGTGCTATTAGTGTTTGACTCTTTATTGTCTAAAGAGAAATTACCAAGTCGTATGGTTTATTTGGTCTTAAAGAGACACCTAGAAGCTTTTGTTCAGCTTGTCACAAAGCTTTGTACCCTCAACAGGGAACTCTGTTAAAATGGAGACATTATCGCACCCTCTTGTTAATCCCTAGAGAATAAATTATGAGCCGTGATGATACCAAATCACAGCTCCATGACCTCATCTGAGACTGTGCAGATCCCTCTCTATTCTTTAATAGAAAACTAAAGGAGAACACAAACATAATATTTAGATAGAATAAGATGTTTTACATGAATTTAGCATACTTTTTATCTTCTTGCTTCTCATTACAAAATGCGTAATGTTTCTTCTGGAAGGAGAACAAACAGATCCTACAGTGACATATTAAAATATATATGTTTTCCAGTTCCAATCTAACTTGCTTCCCAGAAGAAAGAAATATATTGTTAATTACAATGAGTATTAGGGAACTTGGATCTCCCAAATCAGGCATTCTTTTGAGCAACTGTGAAGATAAAATAAACCCATCTGACTTTGAAACTTACAACATTCTTCTTCAAATGGCACATAGGACAGCATAATTTTCTCTTCAAGTGCAATCACTCTGCTTGTTGCACTGTGTGATATGTAAATAATCACCAAATCGAAAGCACAGTTTATCGATTTTCAATTTTTAGAATCTATAGGCAAAGTACTGAAGAATTAATTACAGTAACAAAGTATAAATACTATAAACTTTGATAGCATACAGGTAAAAAGAGGGAAGTTAAAGTGTCTATTCAAGTGTAAAAGTGGAGAGTAAACTTTGTTTAAAATTGGTGGAACACTAACTAGAGGTTAGAACAAGAAGAGATGGTAGCAGATGAACTAAATTGTAGCAACTTACATGGAAGATTGGGAGCAGAGGACAGGTAATGGTGAATTCATTATTTTTTATTGGCAGGAAAGCAATAGATAGTGTTTAAATTTAATAAAGAAAGACTTTAGACATGAGCATATTATTTTGATTTTGGTTAACTAAAAATATTAAAAAGTGATAGTTAAATCTGACTACATGTAGGAGATGGGAATGAGGATAAGGAACATTTTATTTTTGCTTAATACTCTCTTTACTGATTGATCCTTTTTAACCATGTGAAGGTCTTCCTCTACATGTACAACTTCTATGGAAAAAGGTAAAAACTTTGCAATTATAATAATATCGATAGAGTATGTTGCACTGTCCTACACACACTATCTTGATATGGATTCAGACATGACCCTGAAATGACAGCATTCGAGAATCACGTGTAATATTAAAGGCAACGTGTTCAAGCCTCTATCAGATGCATGAATGCTGTTTCTTAGCACGGCTTTCAAGGAAGCTCGCTCGATCTTTCAGTACGGCGTTCCATCGCAGTGTAGCGCGAGTCATTGGTAGTTTCTCCCCTAGTCATCAAAAGCTACCTCATTTCAACCTTGCCCATTTGTTCTTAAGTTAACTACTGGCACAATAATAATATTTGAATTAAAGGAGATTAAAATATTAGAAATTCAATTTATAGAGATTTTTTATCTCAAAAGTGGCAATAAAATGCATTTATACAAATTACCCCAGTTTGTTAACAATTCACTAAATCCCGTTTAACCACTGTAGATGAGCACCAAGGGGTATATCCGGCTTGTCATCTGGTGGAATCACTCTCCCCCTGTTAACAATAATAGGCCTTATTATTGAAGTGTACTATGATCCGTGAAGAACTGCCACAGCTTATTTTAATTCAGTAGAAAATTACCTCTGTTACCACTTCAGTGACAGACAAAACTAAGAAGAGACAAACCTAAATCTCCACAGTCTTGATAATACGTGATCGTTTACGGGGGATTTATGCTGCTGGAGGTCTATTTTAGAAGCTTTTCCAACAGCAGTATCTGTCTTAGACTTTCTCCGTTATTGCAAACTCATAATTGTCCTTATTTCCTTGCAGGTGAAACTTTGTTTTTGCCTTTTATTTGGCTGCTATTATTCCAAAGACAAGAATATGTGAGGGACATTTTCATCCTAATAATGCATGTTCATAGATTATAGTGTATCTGTTATAATATATTCATTACAATATACTTGTAAACAGAAATCTAAACTTAAAATATGCTGTAAAATGGTGGCTCAACAAAACTCTTTTGTATTCAGTTTAAATTCCTTCCAAGGCAAAAGAGAATAAAGAAATTAGAAGTTCATGACGCACTCTCTTGCCTCAGTATTAGGAGAGACTGAGCCATGGTATGTCTGCTTAAATGTGAGCCTGGATACTGTGTGGCCCAGCCTGCTTACCAAACTTAACCACCCCTACCCAAATTTCCTTAAAATAATCAACATGGTATGTTCTTTTAGGCAAGAAAGAACATATATCATAAAGATAACTTCTCTTTTTCAAAAATAAGCAAAGGGGATTCTGAAAAAAACGGTAGCTATGGAGTGGTCGTTTTTGAATCTTTCCAATATCCCTGTAGAAAAAAACAGACGAACATCTACAACCAAACGAGATGTAAGTTATCCTCGCTAATGAAAAAATGGAATCAAGCAAGGCCAGGATTGCAACCCAGGCAGCCTCCCTCCAAAGTCCAAGCTCCCACTAACCACGCTGGGCTACTGCAAAGAATATGTGAAGCTACCATCCCGTGTTTCCATCCTCCTGGGTTTGCATGGTTACTGTTGTGTAAAGATGGTGCTATGTTGAGAGCAGAAAAGCAGGCTCCTTCCCTCCTCAGTGTACTCTAGACACAAAGACAACTCTTTTAAAGGCAGCTTTCCCTGAGGAAGGTCGCTGGTCTGTGTTGGTTTGCTCACGTGTGCTGGTCTCCCCCTGCTCCACAAGTGAGCGCTGGAATCTGCTCGGTGATCCCCTCGAAGGAACTGAGGCCGACACCACTGTGTAATATCACAGGAACTACAACTCCATGGTGGCAGGACAAGGATTGGTGAAGAATGACTGAATCCAACAATCGAGAGCGTCAGTTCTATCTTTCGCTACACAGGGAATTTCAGCATAATTACGTACAAAGCCCATGGTGCATGAACTGTGGAATTCTGGTATGAAACTTGGTGATACTTTATTAGAGAAATGATAGCAGACTTTAACTTATTTGGATAAAAGAATCCACATCCAATTTTTCCCTCTTCCCGAAACTGTATAGACTTCTTGGTTGTCTCAAACCTCCCACTCCTTGATCGGCAATTCTTTGTTTTAATGCTCTCATCACTAGTTCTTAGTCTGCATTTCAAGACCTTCAGTCTCACTAATTATGTCCTCCTTTCAGGTGTGCAGAAGTATCTGCTGTCTGCCTGCCTTGTTGTTGCCAAGGCTGGCTCTCCCCTTTTCGAATCTGAGCCCTCTTTGTGCACAGGTGTCCTGACAACAATCTGCCTTCTCGCCACCCCTGGGAATAGTGGTGTTTTATTCTGATGTCTTTGGCAGAAAGAACCGCTTACACTTTGGGGCCCAACCTGAGCATAGACTCTCTCTTGAGATATTTTCTGTGCTACACCATTAACCATCTTCCTAGCAACAGTGCTTTAGGAACATTATTTTCCAATTTACTCACTCGCAAAGTCATTAAGGCAAATGAAAACATCAAGACGAGTTTTCAATACGTGATTTCTTCTCACCAGACATGAGGGGTCTGGATATAGAGTGCCCTCGGGGGTTTGGGCAGCACACAGGACATCAAAACTTGGAGTTTAGCAGCATGAAACTGTGAGAGCCAAATGTCAGTACGGCACGCCAGAGGGTACCAGATTGGAAGCTGGTAGACAATCAGATTTCAAACCAGGCCAGGCAAAATGATGGTTCCCAGTTTGAAAACAAGGCAGAGGACCTAATGGTGGAGAATTCCCAAGCGGTGATGAAGTGACGATTTCCAAGCAGAATGTGGAAAAAAACCAGCACACAGCTCTGGGGGTTTGTTATCTGGTTCAGAAGTATTTGGGCCTGGGAGATGTGGACGTGTTTATGGGTGAGCAGCAGAACAGACATTGTTTTAGTTGTGTTTTTCTCCTTGACTCCTTAAGCAAGGAAACCATTTCAAATGGAAAATATCAGAGTGAGACCTATGCTTTGAGAGATTAGATTCTGATTTGGCGAGCCAATTGGAAAGCACATTTCTGTAACACAGGTAAAGTCAGTGTTAAAATATGATTTAGCTGTTCCTCTCTAACAAATTACTCTCAGTAAATTTGAGACGTGAGTATTCAGTAACCTAATAGGTTTGTTCTTCATTTGTAAATATAGATTTGAGCAGCGGTGACTAGAAGAATTTGTGTGTCTTCCAAAGTATCTTGATATTTTTCAAATAGAGTTAACATCTTGTGAAAAGAAGGATTTGGGTATTATCGTACCTACATAAACATCATGGGACATAATTACTTTGGTATTTACATGGCACAGAGAATCGGTCTAATTTCTTGGATTCAATATTAACACAAAAATTTCAGCCCTTCCCTGAGTCTCACAGAAATATTTTTTAAAATTTGTTTATATTTTTAAATATATCCCATTCATGAAACATTTACATTTGAATAATAAAAGGTAACCTTCTAGACTCTAGTAAAAAGGGAGTCTTTGAATTAAAGATATTGAGAAAATAATTTATAAAACATTTCTCTTTTAGCCTCAAATGTAGGAAAAATTTGGCTGCCCCAAACATATTCTTTAAGCCTATATATTCAAAATTAAGAATTTATTTTAATTTAAATTTCAGTTCACTCTAAAGTAGTATTTCTGAAGCAAAAGAAAATATTTCTAGTTAGTTCTGAATTATCACAGAAAGACTTGTTCACCTCACTACATCCTCGTTAATTTTGCCACCACTATAATGTTCTCCCATCCTGCTCCAAAGGGGACATAGAAGGCTGCAGAGTCCACCAGATGGAACTCCTTCTTTAACGGTCTGTTGAAGAATGGGAGTCAGCCCTTTCCCTCTAGCATCCGAGCAGTCTGCTGCTCTGGGAGGCCCACAGTCTGACAGCTAAAGAAGCGAGAGGCCAGGATCCAAATGACATATCAAGTGGAAATCGCATACCTGATAAGATGGCACTAAAATTGCCTGCCGGGCAACAGAGTCAGCTGCCACGAACTAGTGATGCTGTTGGAAACATGAATTCTTGACTCTTAATCATGGCTATCTGTACTGCTTTCAGCAGAAATAAAGGCTCCGCTGGTCTCTCTCCCGGCAAGTGGGCAAGAAAGTGTGAGGGTAAACACAGCATCATCACAAGTGGTAAAGCAAGGTTTGCAGGTTGACCAGAGAATAAAGCCACCAGAAGAGAGAAGAGCTCTAGGAAACACTTTCCTACTATTGCAGAGAAAATGGTGCTTGAGAGGATACTGCGCTGGTAAAGAAGATAACAGTGGCTTATGATTATTCTAACAGAACCGCAGTAGTAGATCGCTCCCAAGGAGATATATTCATTCCCTTTTAACTGGGAAAGAATGTCTCTCTTTCTTGTGAAAGAAGTACATGTAACAATACAAAATAGTATATGAGCCATAAATTTGACCGTTCCAATTATTTGTTATAACCATGAAGTAATTGTTGGGGTCAGCACACAAATAATTTATGTGTTCAGAGCGTAAGTATAGCCTTCAAATCTAGCCTTCAAAGGACAACTACATATTGATTCAATTTCCAGCTACAGATTTTTGTCACTGTGTCCTATGACAACAAATGCATTTAATTACTGAAATTTAGGGATTGTTTCTGGATAATAACACATAGCTACACAGCTCTTGAGTTTAGTTCTCATTTAGTGATGATTCAGTTATTAGAGTAATTCATCTAATGTTTACACTTTACCAAGGGACAGTGGGTTTACTAGAAAGTGTTCAGACTTTGAAATAAGTTAGAAATATCTATATTCAAATCTTTGCTCAAACGTGACTTGATGACAAGTTATTTTCTATAAGGCTTAATTTCTTCATTCATAAATTTAGGATTTTGGGGGGACAGAGGTTTGTAAGAAATAAAATAATAAATTTTAAGTTCCTAGCACATAGCAAGCAGGGGTTCAACGTATGCTATGTGGTAGCCATGACTATTCTGTGGTTGTAGTGTTATTATTCTGTAGTTGCAGGTGGGAGTAGGAATCATGGTAAGAGGGTGTATTTGTTTTAAATTACTGCTGTGACAATGCCACAAACTTAGTAGCTTAAACACCACAAATGTTTTTATCTCCTAATCCTGAATATCAGAAGCTCCACCCAATCTCACAGGGCTATGATCAAAGCATCGGCGGGTGTATCTCTTTCTGGAGGCTCTAGGAGAATCCTTCTTGCCCTTCGCAGTTTCAAGCGGTGGCCCACATTCCTGGCTCACGGCCCCCTTCCTCCATCTTCAAAGCCAGCAATGTCAGCAGAGTTCTTTTCCTTCTGCTGTCTCTCTGGTTCTCACCTCTGCCTGCCCCTCCCACTTCTAAGGGTCTTCGTTGTGGTCTTGCGCCCACCCAGATAATGCAGGGTAATCTCCTTATGTAAGACCAGTTTATTAGCAATTTACATTCCTATTGCAACCTCCATTGCCCTTTGCTGTGTAACCTAAAATAGTCACAGCTCCCAGAATTAGGACATGGACTTCGGGGGCCATTATTCTGTCTACCACAGATGGCTGCAGATACACACAATACCTGGACTGTGCAAATACAAAGTCAGATATGTGATTCCAATTGTCATTCTGACTGTTTAGGCTGTCTGAATTATTGCTGAGAAAACCAGATTGGTCTCGTTATGGCCTGAAGCCTTACAAAATGGAAATCCCGCTTTCTTCTTTTCATGACTGAATCATAATTCCACTTTCTAGTGATGTCCCCATATTTCCCATCTATCAATAATAGGCCTGTTATAAACATATATACCCACCTGAAACATCTGTCCTTGCTTAGGGTAAATCAATATTAATTTCATTTCGGGGCTTTCATCAGATCAAAAAGAGGAGAGAGGAATACAGCTTTTTCCTTTCTCTTTTCTTTTTGACCTTAAGCAAGCCTCAGGGAAAAAAAATCTATTTGATGTATGTATTTATGGCACATAAAAAAGGGTAAAATGAAAGTCAGTCATTCTTCTAAGCAGAATGAGATGCTTCAGTTTTAGTTGTTCTTTAAGACAAGAAAAAGCATCCTTTTAAAATTCAAATTAATGTTCATTAACATTGATGTAATTCACAAATATAACTATAACTGATAACAAGAAATAAGATTTGTCCCAAACTTTGAAAACTAAATTGGTTAAAGTATATCATGGAGGCATTCTGTTACAGCTGGGGAATTTCCCTCCAAGCAACTTCTGTCTTCAGGCAAAAAGCAACAAGCCACATTTATTCTATGCCCATTGCAAATAGCACTTCTAAACCTCTCCACAGCTTTTTTGCAGCTGACTAGTTGTGATAAAGAAAATTCTTTCAGATTGCTTCAGCAGATACCGAAACTGAACAGTGCTAATACAAAAAATTGATCAAAAGCCAGCAACCAAATCTTTGCCGTCTGAAAACCTGTGTAGTCTAAGACATTTGGGAAACCATTTGGGGAACTGAGAAATTGAAAAAAAAAAAGCCCCTCAGATTTATCTGACTTTCTCATTAACCATTAATGCATCCTGAGGTCTTGCTGAAATACAGATCCTGATTCAGGAGGTCCTAGGTGGTGCCTAGGTGCCTGACAGGCCCCTAGGAGAGGTTACAGCAGGTCTGCCCGCAGCAACACTTGGTCCATGTGGTTCACTTCCCCATGGATTTCCCTACTTCTTTTTCTGTTAAATGTCCTTCCTGCATTTTTGTTGTCATTGTTAGCTCTTTCCACAGTTTTGGTAGTATTACAAGACGTACTCAATTTTACTAATGGATTTCATAACCTGGTATGGCTCATAACCCAAATATTTATCAAATATTTGTTATACTTAACATGAAGGAAAAAAGACTGGCCTCTACCCTTTTAAAAGGAGGTTTTTGTTGTGGTTGTTTTCAATCTGCTTTTCAAGAATTTCTGGCTTCATTTGGTAAATTATTTTATTTTTCCATCTTTTACTGTGTTAATCACTTTAAGCCAGTTATATTTGGGGTTTTTTCCCTATTTTTTTCTAGCTTTATTGAAATAAAGTTAAAATATAACTTTGTGTAAGATTAAGGCATACAACATGATGATCTGATACATGTATATATTATGAAATGATTACTACGATGAGGTTAGTTAACACCTCCATCACTCACATAATTACCACTTTGCCTGAGTATGTGTGATGAGAACATTTCAGATCTACACTCTTAGCAACTTTCAAGTACATAATACAGTATTGTTAACTACACTTACCATTCTCTACATTAAATCCTCAGAATTTATTCATCTTATAACTGGAAGTTTGTGCCCTTTGACCAACATCTTCCCATTTTCCTCATCCCCCAGCCCCTGGCCATCACTGTTCTATTCTCTGTTTCTGAGTTTATAAGCTAGAGATATTTGAATATGTTCTATGCTCTGTACTTTATCCTGGGAATAAAAGATAAATAAGACCTTTTTATTCTTTGTAACGAGCTTGCTATCCAGCCCAAAAGGCAGAGCCATGTTTGTGAAGCTATGTCTGCTGGGAAGGGGCAGTGAATGTCACAAAATAAGTGACACTTTAATTATGCTTTGATGAAGGTTAAGATTTTGCCAGCTGACATTAAAAGTAATACAACTTAATAATAAACTTAATGAAGTCTAACATTTAATGAGGACCTAACACGGACAAGATACAATGTTGCTCAGGAACAATGTTAGAAGTTAAATTTCTAAAGATATGATTTAATATTCAACATGCTATCTCTCCATTTATAATTAACATCACCATACGGTTGAAGACAAGGGTTTTGTTGCCATAACTTCTGTTTTAGAAACATTCTCCATACTCACTACCAGTTCTTGAGGATTTCTAGAACACAGGAATTGAGACCAGAGAAGATGGGTATATTACAGAAAACTTTAAACATTGTTAAGCATTCACTGTTTGGGATTTAATTGAATTGAATAGAAGGTCATGATTTTATTTGCAGGTACAGTCTCTCTTTGACCCCTGAACCACAATGAATGAGGTTTGACAACGCTGAAGCTTCCATGCTGTGAAGGAAGCTCTAGTGTAGGCATTGCAGGTGACAGTTCTAACTGCACCCAGCCATTGAGCCCTTCCATGTGAGTGACAATGCCTTCAACAGCTGCCCTCCGCAGTCATCTTTGTCTCCCCAGCCAAGGCCCCCAGACATATTGGAGCAGAGACAAGCAGTCTCGCTGTGCACTGTCCAAAGTTTGCACTGGCAAAATGCATGAGCTTAAAACAAAAATATTTTTGTTTTACTCCACTAAATTTGAAGTGGTTTGTTGTTATGACTCTTGGCCTCCTGTCTTAATAGGCTTAGGTTTTTAAAGGCATATTTGCTTAAGTCATCATATTCTAGTCATTATAGTCTAGATGGAGTAAGCTAGTATCCAAGGGAACATGTTCTTCAATAGACCTAAGGAGATATATTTTCTTTCCTGGTCATTAATCCGTTTTTATAAACCATTACACAGAAATCAGTTTCTATAACATTAGAATTCCTTCTAGATTTCAAGGACTTTATTTTCTTGTTCATCTTCACAATCCCCACAGCTGCATCCTTGACCCCTTCTACCTCTGTGCTTGTTCCCACACAAGTCAGTGTAATGGTTAGAAGAGGTTGAAAGGAGTCTAAGTAAGGTTGTGCTCGCTTTCCCTTTTAGGTATGTGACATGCCCTCCTTAGACAGTTAGTGTAGAGCAATAACCCTCTGTATTGTCCTCATAGTAAATCATTGACTTATGATGTATATTTTTTTCTTCTGACTGTAGGAGCAGGTTGACTTACACTCCCCGGCTGGACCCTGGTGCCCAAAAGAGTCATGGGCATCATTTGTCAGAAGGGCCTTGTAGGTCCCTCCATTAGAGCTGTGTTTCCTCTCCCATCCCCTCACTCTGATGCTGACTCTGTCCATCATCTCAGCTGGGTTCTGGATGTTCAGAAGGTGCTGCTGCCCTAGGAGGACTTTGAGAGGACCCTGTATCCATTGTGCAGGAAGATAAGAGTAGGAAGATATAAGAAAAGAAGATCTCATGGTAACCATATGGCCTTTGAAACTGTACTGTTAAGATTCATATCTCAGTTTCATAACTTATGTGTTATATGGCCTTGGGTAGGTTATTCCCATTTTCTGTTCAATGGATATGATGTTATAAGAGTTCCTGTTATGCAGCATATTATGATGACTGTTAAATTACACAAAACACATAAGTGACTGACACATAGTCTCTGCTTTAAAGCAATGTTTGCTCTCATCAAGGTCCTCCAGTGTAATGGAGGTGGTTCTTTTTTCTCATCTACATATCCTCTGTTTTATCTCTCCATTCCCCTAAACTTTGATTCTTATCATATTTGGTTTTCTGTTATTTTTTTCCATTCTTTTTTTTTCCATTCTTCATAAAACTCTGTTGTGTTTGATGACATTTGATTTACAGAAGCAAAGCTTTCTATCCTTTTCTCCAGCATAGTGACCAGCTTGCTCGCACTTAATGCAGATATGGTTATCATAAGTATAAAGACCCAGTTCAAATGAACCCTTATTTTTCTGTGCCCATTGTTAGGGTGAGCTTTAGCTTGAAAGATAACCCTGTTGGGTTTCACTGCTTAATTTCTTAAACCAATTACTTCTCTAACCTGGCACAATTATCTTTTGGACACACTGATTTGTTCCCAGGTTCAAAGATATTTTAAAAACAATACCCTTCTTGCGCTCTTCTAAAGTTAACTGTGCTTTAGAACAAAGCTAAGGCTGTGAACAGAATTATATTATGTGAGAGGTCTATTTTAATTTCCCGGAAATAACCACGATTTTGCAAGGTTGCTCAATTCCTTGCAGATTGCAAACAAAGCCAAAACCCTGGAACGACTTAGCATAACACCTTTTCTCACCTTCTTCAGCAAGGGCAACTTCAGCCCTGTCACTGCTGGATTCATTTTTCAGGTGGTAGGATATATTTTTCATAAGACAGTGATCTCTATAATTCCTAGTCATATACCAGATTCATATCTTAGAAATCTGCTGAAAATTACTAAAGAAAATCATTCTGAAAATTACTGGTCATAGATTTATGAGGTGTGTGATTAAAACACAAATCAAAGGGAAATTGTTTATTGATGCCCTTTAATAAAGTTACAAACCACAAGCAGTCAACTATCTTTTGGAAAATAAATAATAATAAAAAATACATCGTTTAGAAATGAATCTTTCATTTGTCTTGTGTGTTAAAATCATATAATTTTATTTCTATCTAAATCAAAATATTGTATTGTCTCATTTTCTCCTATACATTTCAAATTAATTTTATTAAGGTGTAATTTACCTATAATAAAGGGTAATCATTTTAAGAGTATAGTTCTATGAGTGTTGACAAATGTGTACAGCTGGGTGATCATCAACACAAACTAGAGTATTTCTAGCTTTCTAAAATGTTCCCACATGCTTTTATTGTTAGTCACTCCCTGACCCACTTCTAGACCCAGACAAGCCATTAACTAATCTATTTATGTCACTATAGATTAGATTTATTTTTCTAGAAGAATTATATGTATGTTTTAGGTCTGGCTTCTGTTGCTCAGAATAAGTTTTTGAGATTTATTCACATTGTGTATTAACATTAGTTCATTCCTTTCCATTGCTGAATGGTATTCCTAGTATGAATATAATACCATTTGTTTATCTGTTCATGTGTTGATAGGCATTTATGTTATTTACAATATTTCCTATTAGGAATAATACTGCTATGAATATTCAGTCCAAGTTTCTGTGAAATCATAGGTGTTTCTTTTTCCTGAATAATTACTTAGTAGTGAAATTGTTGGACCTTATAAGTGTGTGTTTAACTTTATAAGAAAATGTGGAAGTATTTTCCAAAGTGGTGGAACCAATGAAAATTCCTGAGAGCATAGTCTAATAGTTCCATTTTCTCAACACCCTATTTTTCTTAGATGTTCATGTGAACATACTATGGTATCTAATTTTGCTTTAAATTTGCACTTCCCTGTTGATTAATGTTAGGCATATTTCTATGAATTAATCATCTGTGTAGCTTCCTTTGTGAAGTGTTTATTTAAACCTTTTGCCCATTTTAAAATTGTTTTTGTCTTTTTATTACTGATTTGTAGAAATTTTTTATATTTTATGAATACACATGCTTTGTCAGATATTTGTACTGAAAAGATTCTCTCCTAACCTACTACTTACTTTTCATTTGTTAATGATGTCTTCGAAGAGCAAAAGTTATTGATTTTAATATAATGTTCAATTGGGTGTTCCTTTTGTAGTTAGTGCTTTTTTTTGTCCTCTCTAAAAAAATCTTTACCTAACTCAGTGTTACAGTATTTTCTCCCGTATTTTCTTTTAGATGCGTTTTGTTTTAGCACTTAATGTTAAGTATGTGAACAATTTCCAGTTATGTTTGTATTTGAAGTGAGGTAAGGGTCAAGGATCATATTTTGAAGGTGGATATCTGATTGTTCCAACACCATTTGATGAAGATTATTCTTTACTCCATTGAATTACTCGTGTTAAAAATCAATTGACCGTACATATGTGGGTCAGTTTCTGGACTCTCTATTCTAGTCCACTGATACAGTTGTCGGTACTTATACCAGTACCTCACTTGTTTTGATTGATGTAACTTTGTAAGTCTCAATATCAGGTCGTGTGCATCCTCCCGTTTTATTCCCTTTCAAAATTGTTTCGGACTTTCTGAGTTCTTTGAACTTCCATATGGATTTTAGAAGCATTTTTTGTTTATTTTTTAAAAAAAGAAAATCTCTAATCATGCTTTTATTTCGATTAGCATCATAATACATCGATAAATCAATTTGGAGAAAATTGACATCTTAACATTAAACATTCCAGTCCATTCTACATGTTATTTAGACTTTATGTAATTTCTCTCAGCAGTGTTTTATAGTTTCTAGTGTACAAGTCTAATATACATTTTATTCTGTCTATACTTAATTTTTTAAATTTTAGATATTATTTTAAGTAGTATTGTTTATAATTTTATTCTCCAATTCATTGCTATTATGTTAAAACACAATTGTCCTTGTATATTAAACTTGTGTCTTGCCAACTTTGCTAATCTCAAATATTTGTTCAAGTAGCATAGTAGCTATTTTGTAGATATTGTAGAATTTTTCATGTACACAATTATGTCTACTGTAAATAAAGGCAGTTACACTTTTTTCTTTCCAAAATGCTTTTTTCTTCTTTTCATCCACTTACTAAACATTCAAGCACAGTGTTGAAGAAAAGTGGTAAAAACAGAATTGTTTTGGCTTTCTTCCCAGTCCTGATGGTTAGCGGGTTGAAGGGTAGACAAAACCATTCAGCCTTTCATCAGTAAGTTTGGTGTTAGCTGTAGATTTGTCATAGATGCCCTTCATCAAACTGGGGATATGCTAAGAAGTTTTTTTGTTTATTGTAAATGGATGCTAAATTTTTTCAAATGCTTTGGCTTGCATCTATTGAGAAAATTATATGATTTTTCCTCATTATTTTATTAATAGCATGTATTATTTTAACAGTTTTTGAATGTTAAACCAATCTTGCATTCCCAAGGTAAATCTCACTTGGTCATAATGTGTTAAGACCTTTGCGTTTTGCTGGAATTGCTTTGCTAATATTTTGTGAAGAGTTTTGATTCTGTGTTTATGAGGGAAAAGTTTTCCTTTCATGTGACATCTTTCTTTGGTTTGGTTGTCAGGATAATGCTGACCACATAAAATGAGGTAGAAGGTGCTTCCTCTTATTTCCTGAAATAGCCGTGTACACTGAGATCATTTATTCCCTAAATGCTGGATGGCGTTCTGTCACCGAGGCCATTTGAACATGAAGTTAGCTTTATGAGAGGGATTTTTAAGTTATGAATTCAATTCCTTTAATAGATTTGGGGCAGTCTAGTTTTTCTGTTTCTTCTTGTCAGTTATGGTAATTTATGGATTTCTTTCTTTCCAGGAATTTGTCCATTTTATCTAATTTAAAAAAATTATCTATTCCTTTACTATCTTTAATGACTTTTAGAACTATGAGATACCCCTTCTTTTATTCCTAGTACTGATGACTTTATATATTATTTTTTTCTTAATCAGTCTACCCACAGGTTTATCAGATTACTCATTTAAAAAACCAGGTGTTTAGGGCAGAGGGTATAGCTCAGTGGTAGAGTGCATGCCTAGCAGGCACGAGGTCCTAGGTTCAATCCCCAGTACCTCTATTTAAATAAACAAACAAACAAATGAAACTAATTACCTCCCCCCTCCCCCCCAAAAAAAAAAGATTTGTAAAGTTCACAAATCTTAAACATAGTCCTTAAGAAATGTTTACAAATGAATACACTCATATAACCACCACTCTGGTTCAGGTGTATAATATTACCAGCAAACAGAAGCCTCCCTCATCATCTTCTAGTCAATATTTTCCCAAAGTTAACTACTCTTATAACTTCCACCACCCTTAATTGGTTTTGCCTGGTTTGGAATCTCATAAATGGAATCATACAAAATACACTTTTATGTGCCTGGCTTCTTTGACTCTATTTATTTGCAAGATTCATTCATGTTATCATGAATAGCAGCAGTTCAATTTCCCAAGTTAAAAAAATAAGCAAATGCATAAAAAACCGCCTCTGGGTTTCCTGTCTTTTTATGGACTGTTCTTTACTACCATCTTCTCACTTATTTTTGTGTAAATATCCAGTTACATTCTAAAACTCTGGAGGGTAGAGAATATTTTCTGTGCTTCCCTTACAATAGCTACACAGTCCTGAGCACTTGGTTGAATCTTAGTGAAGATTTATTGACCTGACCAGGATGATCAGAATTCTTTAGGATTTTATCACTGAAGTGGAAAGAGAACAAGGCTTGGCATTAAAGACCAATATTGAGTCTCCTCTACTTATTATTATCTTACTGACTTCGGATAAATCACTTAATTTTTTGTTTCACTTTCTTTTCCTTAAAGTGGGAATAATATGACTTGCCTTACCCTGTTCCTAGTACAGTGAGAATTCAGTACATATACGCAAAAGTACTTTGTCATTAGTAATCCAACAAATTCTTTACAAATATTTTATTAGTAAATGAAGCACTGACTTTTCTGACTCAAATCTTAAAATGTAATGGAATCCCTGGCTGTCATTTTCTGGCAAATCTGCCTGAATCCAACTGGGCAGGTGATGGGAAATAAGCAGGCTGGGCTGAGTCCATCTACAAATACGTCATGACACAATGTAGTGCCATGATGGGGCAGTGTGGAAAGGTGGAAAGAAGTGGAAAGTCCACCATGGGATGTGTATGATGATTCATAAAATACAATGTTATTATAAAACATTGTCATAGTACCAATTCAAAGCATTCAAAATTTTTATTCATTTTTAAAATTTACGTATAGTAAAACTTAGGCTTTTTTGGAGGGGGGTGGAGCTAGCTTTTGGTTTCATTAATTTTCTCTAATTGTTTACCTAATTTGGCATTCATTTTTTTTCATTCTTGTCATTTTAAGTTTTATGTTTTTATTTATGCAGGATTAACTTGCTTTCCTTTTATACTTCTTGAGATAGAAGCTTAGAACATTGATATTGGCATTTCCCCCTTCTAATAAAGCATTTACAAATTTATCCTAAGCACTTTTTTAGCTATATCCCACAAATTTTGATATGCTATGCTTTTAATACTATTCAGGATAAAATATTTTCTAATCTCTCTTGAGTTCTTATCTTACTAATGAAGTTTACAGAACTGAAATGCTTGATTTCCAAATATGTTGGCAATTTTTATATACCTTTTTATAATATATATCTCTAATTTAATATTTTGATGTTATCATAAGTATAATTTTAAGTTTTATTTTCCAGATTTTCATTGCTAGAATATAAAAACCCAGTTGAACTTGATATATTGTTGTTTCTTCCAGTGATTTTGCTAAACTGAAATACTTGTTCTAGTAAGTAGTCTATGATTCCTGTAAACTACACATACTTCAGATGTACAATTTGATGAATTTTGATAGATGTATACACCAATGAAACCACCACCACAATCAAGACAGTTACTATTTCCATCACTCCCCAAGAGGTGCAAATTTCAAACTTACATTTCTTAGTATTTTCTGTATTCGTATTATGTTTTCTGCAAAGAAAGACAGTTTTACTCCATTCTTTCCAGTTTGTATTCCTCTTATGTGTCATAGAACACATTCGGTATAATTTCCACCTTTTAAAATCTTCCACCCTTTTAAATGTGGTGTGTCTTATGGCCTCATACATAGCTATTATGGTGAATATTTCATGCACACTTGAAAAGGACATGTATTTTGTCGTTGCTGAATGGGCTGTTTTCTCAATGTCAATTAGATGACGTTAGGTAATAATGTCCACATCTTCTAGATTCTTTCTGATTTTTTTTTTCTGCTTGTTCTGTCAATTACAGAAAGAAGAGAGCTGTAGCCTCCAACTCTAACTGGGGAAGTGTCTGTTTCTCCTTTCAGGTATGTCCAGTTTTACCTCAAGTACTTTTAAGCGGTTCTACCATGCATACTCTTTAGGATTGTCATGTTTTACATATATACATTTTTTAATTGAAGTATAGTTATAGTTAGTTTACAATGTTGCATCAACTTCTGGTGTACAGCATAATGCTTCAGTCATACATGAACATACATATAAATTAATCTTTTTATTTTTTATAAAATGTGTCTGTTTATCCCTGATTACACCCTTTTCCCTAAATTTGATTTTGTCTGATATTCACACAGTCAATTCAGCTCTCTTATGTCTTGTATTTGCATGGTTTCATTTTTTTCTATCCTTTCACTCTTAACTTACTGTGTGTTTGAATTTAAGGTGTATTTTTCCTTAATGAACACAGGTTTATGCTGTTTTTGAATGTCTGAAAAGAGCTGTTTCTTACATTTTGCCCAGTTTTCTGTTTGTTTCTATTGGGGTGATATGTCCAGTGCCATTATTTCCTCATGGCAGAATTTCTTCTATACATTTTTGTCCTGTGGTTTGTTGTGTGCATGGCATTTAGTCTATACGCATTGTCACCTTCATGTTAATGACCACCAGACATATACTTTTCTTATTCTTGGCAATGCCTCTTTACACATTGAATAACCATTTGCATTCTGTTTTATGATTCGAGGTGAAGTGACTACTGCCAGTATAGAAATGGCATTTATCATCACAATGCATTTATAAAAACCTCTTGGGACTAAAATATGTGTCTATCTACATACTTCAAAATATGAGCCACAGTAGGGATGAAAATCTCAGTTCCTCCATCCATGAAATACAAGCAAAGGAAGCACAGTATTTCTTAAATAAATGACACGTACCTCCAACACTGAATTATAAGTTGATGATCAAAAATTGCTGGCACCTGATTCCAAATGAAAAACTAAATAATTAAGTATACACTTAAATGTTAAAAATTAATTTCTTTTCATGTCTGATATTCAGATGTACAGAATGAAGTCTCAGTTATATTAATAATTTGGTGGAACTTATATTAAAAAGCTTGTGGTAAAATTTTTATTAAGAGGAGTAATATAATCACATACAATTTATGGCTTAAAATGTTTCATATCACTGTAATTGGATGTGTCAAATTTTATTTAAGCCTGATAGTATGGTTTCTGTATTTTATAATTCTTTTTGAACTAAGCTACTAAATTTATTCTATAAAGATTACTTTTTTCCAAATTTGTGCCTTAAACATTACAAAACTATATTTTCTCGATTTTAACAAAAGTTCTTAATGAGTGAATCTCTAAATGTTAGAAAAGTCTACTGATTTGTCATTCCTTTCATCTTTACATATTGATAACATACTCCCTTAATTACCATTTGTGTAGTGTCTTCAACATTTTTTTAGTAGAAGTTGATCTCTTTCCACCCTGAGACTGTTTTCTAGGTTACTTTACACAACATTGGTTGGCAACACGCATAAACGTCCAGGTAGATACAGATCATTATTTTAAATTCAACCTATTATATCCCACCAAACTTTTACTGCATACAGTTATTATTACAAAATTTACCTGTTGTGGATTATCTACTATCATCAACAAAGAGAATGTGATATACAAAAAAATAGGTAATCATACCTCAATTTCAGCCACAAAGAACAGTTTTTGTATAGAATTTAATGTGGTCTTCATAGAGAGAAATTTAACTGACGAAATAGTCAAGTTCTATGAAACCTAGAATTTCTTACATAAATGTATCTGTATTTTACCTAGCGCCTATAATTTTATGGGGAAATGAACTGGGTGTTTGGAAACAGATCAGAATTTTTGGGTGAAGGGAATTTTTAAGCAATATTTTTTATTTTGAAATATTGTAAGCTAGAGAAAGGTTTAAACATTACTATTATTTTAATAAATATCACCTACAAATTCAAATTTTTTCCATACTCATATTAAATTTTTTACTGAATAAAATTCTGGAGATAAACTGAATTCTTTTATGAACCCCTAATGAACACCATTCCATTTCCCTCTTCCTCCCAAGAGGTAAACACTCCCTTAACTTGCTATTTGTCATTTCCAAGCATATTTTCTAATACTAGACAACATATACATGTATGAATCAACATGTATATATTCTTTGGGTCATATTTTTGAAGTTCTATAAATAGTATTATACATATTCACAATTATATAACTTGCTTTTTTTCTTAAGTAGATATTTATGATTTATGTAGCTTTGATTTATTAATTTAACTGCTATATACTATTCCAATTATATGACTCTAAAACAACATATTCATCAATTCTCCTATTGCTGGACATTTTTGTGATTTCCAGCTTTTCACCATTATAGAAAATGCTAAAATGAACATTCTTGTGAGGCCCTTCTTGTGCCACATTTGGGGTCCTTTCAAGTATATCTGAAAGTGCAATGCTGAGCGAGGTTATGTCCAGTTTCAATATTTCTAAAAATAACCAAAGGAATTAGGCAAATTTACAAGACCACTAGCAGTGAAGAAAGGTCAAAAGAATATTTTTATAGATTGATTTTAAGGGAAATCAAAAATCAAATTAATACTTTAGTCATATTTTGTTTATTATTTACAGGGACTCAGATGACATTTCTATAGAAGTATTTCAGTAAATTTAAGTATTTAAGAGTGTTTCAGGAAAACTTTGACATGATCTTATGGTACATGTTATTATAGCACCTGAATCTTAGTTATTAGCAGTTAATTATTGGTCATATGTTCAGAATCTCCTTGATTCAATAATCATTGTTTAACCATTCAAATAAGGTGTTAGAACCCTTTTCTCCTGGCTGTCTTGTTTCTATTTCTTCCATAACAGTCTCAATAATAAACATTTTTCCTGAGACTATTACCCACACTAAAAGTACCCTCATATCACTTTAATTTTTCATGGTAAGTTCTGAAAGCACCGAGTGGAAAGTTTCATACTGCTGAGCACAACCTGCTGACTTCCCAGTGTCATGCTACATTTCCTTCACATCAGGCTACTCACTTGATTTGTGTTTCTTGTAATCTCAGGTTGCTCCTGTGCCATCTCTCGTCTCCTGAGATGGCTGCTGTCTTCTCTTTCCACATCACCTTCCCCATGTATTCCATGTGCAGCAAAAGAAAAAAAAAGATTAGAGGGACCCCTGAGGACTTTATTCCTTATTATGATCCAGTCATTTGCTGCAGTGACAAATAATTTATCAATATTATACAGGTCCTCTCCTGATCTGATTGATCAGTCATTCCCAACTTAGACATTTTAACTACAAGGGAGATAAATATCGAAAAGATTTGATCTTGCACCAGACATCTGAATGCATTTTCTTGGGTGTATTATTGTCTTAACATTATAATGGCTAAGAAATTGAATACATTATTTATATTAGTATAATTTCAATTCAATACTTTGAAAGAGATTTTAGATTCCTAAATATGTAAGCATGCAAGGACCACTGAAACTCATTACACCAGCAAGATGACTCACTGTTATCATTCTTTGTGATCCACACACTTGTCTACATTATGTACATTAGTCCACAAAGAATTCACTCAACAAACTTTCATAAGCTGGTGGACTATACCATCATCACATACTGAACAATGTAGCAAGTCATTATGATAATGATCTGATTGAAAAAAAGTGAATAGACATTCTTAAAATGTCTTTTCCACAACTATGTTGTGTGGATGTTTCTTATGTTTCCAGATAAATACTATAAAGTTTTTCTCCAAAATTCTATCCATCACTATATTTATGTCTTCCTCCCCTAACGGCAAGCAACTTTTCACTGATAAATTTCCATGGTAAGAATGTCCTTATCTTTAATTAATTAATTAATTAATTAATTTTTTAATGGAGGTACTGGGGATTGAACCCAGGACCTCATGTGTGCTAAGCATGCACTCTACCACTGAGCTATATTCACCTCTTGGATAAATTGGGAGTTTGAAATTTGCAGATACTAAATACTATATATAAAATAGACAAACAACAAGTTTCTTCTGTATAGCACAATATCTTGCAGTAACCTATAATGAAAAAGAATATGAAAATGAATCTATGTATGTATACAGATGATTGAAACATTATGCTGTACACCAGAAATTGATGCAACATTGCAAATTGACTATACTTTAATAAAAAGGGAGGGAAAAAGAAAGAAAGAAAAGGAAAAAGAACATCCTTATCAATTCTGACAAACAGTTCAGATTCCAAATTCCACTGCCACGTTTTCCTTGAGCCCTTCTTGGGCAATTTTAAGCCTCCCCCACCCCCACCTTGGAGTAGCAGGCTTTTCTCTCCCTTCGTCCCCTCATCCTTCCAACCAAGTCCTCATCTTTCTAGTATCTTCTGAGCCTTGCAATGTCTGTCAACCTTAGATTGCAGCTGAGGCCACCAGGCTGCAGATATGCCAAACAGAGAAGCAGCAGATCCTGGCACATGGCTGGTGTTTAATTAAATAATGGTTGAGTACAGAGAAGCTTTGAGAAAAAAATGTCTGTGCAGACAACTTCCCACTGTCTTGGGAGGATGTGAAATAGCTGAATAGCTGAATAGCTGAATAACTGAGATCTTTCTTAATCTTAGTGTCACAAAACCCTCATCTGGAAGCCTGACAGCCCAACAAGGTCAAAGTCGAAATGAAACTGTTACAACAGAAGTGGATAATAAGTGCCTTTTACTTTCTTTCAACCACTAGGGTTCTCAGGAAAGATGGAGTCATAAGCCAAGGGCTGTGCTTAGTATTCTTGTGCAATACTGGACCGTGTCTGCCTTCTAGTTTTCAGGGACTTCTGCCCTCATCAAGAGGACTTTGTTATCAGTACTCCCTGAAAAAAAAAGGCAGGGAGAGACAGATTGCAAAAGCGTGGACTTTCTGAACCCAGCAGGCCCCATCAGTCTGTTATGCTGCCTGAGTTCTGGAGAGCCATGGAATTATAGGGGACACTCAGGACTGAGTAGGAATCCCAGGGTCTGCTCATCCCATTCTGCCAACCTAAAAGTTTATGCAAAACAATCTGAAACTTCCCTGGTCTCTAAGATAAGAATAATGTTTCCTCCTCCCACGAATTTTCAGGCTGATTAAATGATGCATCTGGCCCTCACCAAGTGGCTTTTGAAGTGTCTATGGGGTATCTGGAGGAACTTGGCTTCCTTTTTAAAAAAATTTTATTGTTTTGTTGAAGTATAGTCAGTTTATAATGTGTTCATTTCTGGTATGCAGCATAATAATTCAGATATATATATATCTGTGTGTGTGTGTGTGTGTGTGTGTGGGTATATACAAATATATATATTTGGTTGAATTGAAATTGATAATTCTCATTTAAAAATAATTATATTCCAGAAATATACTTTATATTAAATGGAATTGATGATTTTTACTTACTTACATTGTTTATATAAATAAATATTAATTTAATTCTGATGATTGGCTTTAAATATTTGTATTACTAATTTTATTTTCTATTATTGTAAAATAAGAGATATAATGTACAATAATCTTTCTGAGAAGGATTCTATACTACTATTTGAATTAAAAGATTTAGTATATATTTCCTGAAGTATTTTTATTTGTGCCTTGAAATGTTCTTGTAAAGAAATACTCCACAATTCTTGGTGGTAAACATGTCTCTTCTTTAATGTGTGCCTCATATTTATATAGCTTTTATTCATTCATTTATTATAGTGCATTGCCTCATCCAATCACAGTGGGGCTGCGTTTTTTCAGGCGGCGCGGAGGGCAGCCTGACCCGGGGTCCTTGGAGCGGGCGCCGTGGCCACGCCCCCTTCCTGGGGCGGGCCCTGCCTTGTTCCAGTGGCTTCCAGAGAGGATGTACGCCGAAGGGGAGCGGAGCGGTGAGCGCTGTGTGTCCTCCAGGCCTCTCCGCGAACGTGGAGTGGCTCCTGGGGCCCCATGGACGCGGAGTCAAGAGACAAGGGGTGTTGGAGCCATCGAGGGCATGGGTACTCTTCGAAAAGGTAGGCCCCGCGAACGGCTCCACGAAGCAGCGGCGGCGGCAGCGGCGGGCGGGGGGCGGCGGGCGGCGGCGGCGGCGGCGGCGGCGGGAGGCGGCGGGAGGCGGGCGGCGGCGGCGGCGGCACCCAGCACGCTGCTGGCATCTCTGTTAACGAACAAGGGCCCGGTTCCCGCTACCGGAGCGGGAGCGCGGCGGGCTGCGGGAGGCGGGAGGCGGCGGCGGGAGGCGGGAGGTGGCGGGAGGCAGCGGCGTCGGGCGGCGGAGGGAGGCGGGCGGTGGCGGGAGGCAGCGGCGGCGGGCGGCGGCGGCGGGCGGCGGCAGGAGACGGCGGCGGCGGCGGGCGGCGGCGGGAGGCGGGGGGGGGGAGGCGGTGGGCGGCGGCGGCGGCGGCGGGCGGCGGCGGGAGGCGGGCGGCGGCGGCGGCGGCGGCACCCAGCACGCTGCTGGCATCTCTGTTAACGAACAAGGGCCCGGTTCCCGCTACAGGAGCGGGAGCGCGGCGGGCTGCGGGAGGCGGGAGGCGGCGGCGGGAGGCGGGAGGTGGCGGGAGGCAGCGGCGTCGGGCGGCGGAGGGAGGCGGGCAGTGGCGGGAGGCGGCGGCGGCGGGCGGCGGCGGGAGGCGGGGGGGTGGAGGCGGTGGGCGGCGGCGGCAGCGGGAGGCGGGCGGCGGCGGCGGCGGCGGGCGGCGGCGGGAGGCGGGGGGGGGGCGGCGGCGGGAGGCGCTGGGAGGCGGCGGGAGGCGGGCGGCGGCGGCGGCGGCACCCAGCACGCTGCTGGCATCTCTGTTAACGAACAAGGGCCCGGTTCCCGCTACAGGAGCAGGAGCGCGGCGGGCTGCGGGAGGCGGGAGGCGGCGGCGGGAGGCGGGAGGTGGCGGGAGGCAGCGGCGTCGGGCGGCGGAGGGAGGCGGGCGGTGGCGGGAGGCAGCGGCGGCGGGCGGCGGCGGGCGGCGGCGGGAGGCGGGGGGGGAGGCGGTGGGCGGCGGCGGCGGCGGCGGGCGGCGGCGGGAGGCGGGCGGCGGCGGCGGCGGCGGCACCCAGCACGCTGCTGGCATCTCTGTTAACGAACAAGGGCCCGGTTCCCGCTACAGGAGCGGGAGCGCGGCGGGCGGCGGGAGGCGGGAGGTGGCGGGAGGCAGCGGCGTCGGGCGGCGGAGGGAGGCGGGCGGTGGCGGGAGGCGGCGGCGGCGGGCGGCGGCGGGAGGCGGGGGGGTGGAGGCGGTGGGCGGCGGCGGCAGCGGGAGGCGGGCGGCGGCGGCGGCGGCGGGCGGCGGCGGGAGGCGGGGGGGGCGGCGGCGGGAGGCGGTGGGAGGCGGCGGGAGGCGGGCGGCGGCGGCGGCGGCACCCAGCACGCTGCTGGCATCTCTGTTAACGAACAAGGGCCCGGTTCCCGCTACAGGAGCAGGAGCGCGGCGGGCTGCGGGAGGCGGGAGGCGGCGGCGGGAGGCGGGAGGTGGCGGGAGGCAGCGGCGTCGGGCGGCGGAGGGAGGCGGGCGGTGGCGGGAGGCAGCGGCGGCGGGCGGCGGCGGGCGGCGGCGGGAGGCGGGGGGGGGGAGGCGGTGGGCGGCGGCGGCGGCGGCGGCGGCGGCGGCGGCGGCGGCGGGCGGCGGCGGGAGACGGGCGGCGGCGGCGGCAACCAGCACGCTGCTGGCATGTCTGTTAACGAACAAGGGCCCGGTTCCCGCTACCAGAGCGGGAGCGCGGCGGGCTGCGGGAGGCGGCTGCGGGAGGCGGCCGGTGGCGGGAGGCAGCGGCGGCGGGCGGCGGCATGAGGCGGGCAGTGGCGTGAGGCAGCGGCGGCGGGCGGCGGCGGCGGCGGCACCCAGCACGCTGCTGGCATCTCTGTTAACGAACAAGGGCCCGGTTCCCGCCGCGCGGAGCGGGAGGGCTGCGGGCGGCGGGAGGCGGCGGCGGGAGGCAGCGGCGGTGGGCGGCGGCGGCAGCGGCGGCGGGCGGCGGCGGGAGGCAGCGGCGGCGGGCGGCGGCGCGGCGGGCGGCGGCGGGAGGCGGGAGAAGGCGGCTGGAGGCGGGCGGCGGCGGCGGCGGCGGCACCCAGCATGCTGCTGGAATCACTGTGAACGATCAAGGGCCCGGTTCCCGCCGCGCGGAGCTGGAGCGCGGCGGGCTGCGGGAGGCGGCGGGAGGCGGGCGGTGTCGGGAGGCGGCGGCGGCAGGCGGTGGCGGCGGCGGCACCCAGCATGCTGCTGGCATCTCTGTGAACGAACAAGGGCCCGGTTCCCGCCGCGCGCAGTGGGAGCGCGGCGGGCTGCGGGCGGCGGCGGGAGGCGGGAGACGGAAGACAGCTGTGGGAGGCGGGCGGCAGGCGGGAGGCGGCGGCAGCGGGCGGCGGCGGCGGCAGCTGCGGCCCCCAGCACACTGCTGGCATCGCTGTGAACGAACAAGGGAGAGGAAGACATGGAGGAGGAGAAGGAGGTGATGGAGGAGGTGGTGGTGGTGGTGGTGGTGGAGGAGGAGGTAGTGGAGGAGGAGCTGGTGGAGGAGGAGGATGAGGAGGAGAATGTGGAGGAGGAGGGGGAGGATGTGGACGAGGAGGAGGAGAATGTGGACGAGGAGGGGGAGAATGTGGACGAGGAGGGGGAGAATGTGGACGAGGAGGAGGAGAATATGGACGAGGAGGAGGATGTGCAGGAGGAGGAGGTGGTGGAGGTGGTGGAGGAGGAGGTGAAGGAGGAGGAGGATGAGGAGGTGGTGGAGAAGGAAGAGGTGGGGGAGGAGGAGGAGGTGGAGGAGGAGGATGTGGAGGAGGAGGAGGATGTGGAGGAGAATGTGGAGGAGGAGGATGTGGAGGAGAAGGAGGAAGAGGAGGAGGAGGAGGAGGTGGAGGAGGAGGAGGAGGAGGAGGAGGAGGAGGAGGAGGAGGTGGAGGAGGAGGAGGATTATTAAAATAATCCTCAAGATTGTTTCTAATTTCCAAAATAATACTTAATTAAAGCTACTTCATACGCAACTATTAACAAAGAAAGTAATTGCTGCCAGTCTTCCAGATAGCTTGCAAGGAGTTCAAGAATTGAATTATGGAGAATTAACTGGATAAATCAAGCTGGAAGTAGATTTACCACTGGTGCAGCATTTAGCCTCTAATGAAAAGAGCCAGAAGCAGTCTTTCGATGGAATCTCAGAGTACGCACAGTTCCTTCCTGGTTTCTAGGACCAGGAAGAGCAGTACTAACTTTCTCTACCTAAAAAGGAATGTGGAGGCGAAGGAGGAGGTGGAGTAGGAGGAGGAGGTGGAGGAGGTGGAGGAGGAGGAGGATGTGGAGGAGGAGGAGGATGTGGAGGAGGTGGAGGATGTGGAGGAGGAGGTGGAGGAGGAGGAGGTGGAGGAGGAGGTGGAGGAGGATGTGGAGGAGGAGGAGGATGTGGAGGAGGTGGAGGAGGAGGTGGAGGAGGAGGTGGAGGAGGATGTGGAGGAGGAGGTGGAGGAGGAGGAGGTGGAGGAGGAGGAGGTGGAGGAGGAGGAGGTGGTGGAGGAGGAGGAGGTGGAGGAGGAGGATTATTAAAATAATCCTTAAGATTGTTTCTAATTACCAAAATAATATTATATAAAGCTACTTCATACGCAACTATTAATAAAGAAAGTAATTGCTGCCAGTCTTCCAGATAGCCTGCAAGGAGTTCAAGAACTGAATTATAGAGAATTAACTGGATAAATCAATCTGGAAGTAGATTTACCACTGGTGCAACATTTAGCCTCTAATGAAAAGAGCCAGAAGCAGTCTTTCGATGGAATCTCAAAGTACGCTCAGTTCCTTCCTGGTTTCTAGGACCAGGAAGAGCAGTACTACCTTTCCCTACCTAAAAAGGAATGTGGAGTAGTAGGAGGAGGTGGAGTAGGAGGAGGAGGTGGAGGAGGTGAAGGAGGAGGAGGATGTGGAGGAGGAGGAGTATGTGGAGGAGCATGTGGAGGAGGAGGATGTGGAGGATGTGGAGGAGGAGGACGTGGAGGAGGAGGATGTGGAGGAGGAGGAGGATGTGAAGGAGGTGGAGGAGGAGGAGGTGGAGGAGGCGGAGGAGGAGGTGAAGGAGGAGGTGAAGGAGGAGGTGGAGAAGGAGGAGGTGGTGGAGGAGGAGGAGGAGGAGGAGGAGGAGGAGGTGAAGGAGGAGGAGGAGGAGGTGGTGGAGGAGGAGGTGGTGGAGGAGGAGGAGGTGGTGGAGGAGGAGGAGGAGTTGGAGGAGGAGGTGGAGGAGGAGGAGGATTATTAAAATAATCCTCAAGATTGTTTCTAATTTCCAAAATAATACTTAATTAAAGCTACTTCATACGCAACTATTAACAAAGAAAGTAATTGCTGCCAGTCTTCCAGATAGCCTGCAATGAGTTCCAGAATTGAATTATGGAGAATTAACTGGATAAATCAATCTGGAAGTAGATTTACCACTGGTGCAGCATTTAGCCTCTAATGAAAACAGCCAGAAGCAGTCTTTCGATGGAATCTCAAAGTACGCTCAGTGCTTTCCTGGTTTCTTTGACCAAGAAGAGCAGTACTACCTTTCTGTACCTAAAAAGGAATGTGGAGGAGAAGGAGGAGGTGGAGGAGGTAGAGGAGGAGGAGGAGGAGGAGGAGGAGGTGGAGGAGGAGGAGGTGGAGGAGGAGGAGGAGGTGGAGGAGGAGGAGGAGGAGGTGGAGGAGGAGGAGGTGGTGGAGGAGTTGGTGGAGGAGGAGGAGGTGGTGGAGGAGGTGGTGGAGGAGGAGGTGGAGGAGGAGGAGGATTATTAAAATAATCCTCAAGATTGTTTTTAATTTCCAAAATAATACTTAATTAAAGCTACTTCATACGCAACTATTAACAAAGAAAGTAATTGCTGCCAGTGTTCCAGATAGCTTGCAAGGAGTTCCAGAATTGAATTATGGAGAATTAACTGGATAAATCAATCTGGAAGTAGATTTACCACTGGTGCAGCATTTAGCCTCTAATGAAAAAAGCCAGAAGCAGTCTTTCGATGGACTCTCAAAGTACGCACAGTTCCTTCCTGGTTTCTAGGACCAGGAAGAGCAGTACTACCTTTCTCTACCTAAAAAGGAATGTGGAGGAGTAGGAGGAGGTGGAGTAGGAGGAGGAGGTGGAGGAGGAGGAGGACGTGGAGGAGGAGGAGGATGTGGAGGATGTGGAGGAGGAGGAGGTGGAGGATGTGGAGGAGGAGGAGGAGGAGGAGGAGGTGGAGGATGTGGATGAGGAGGAGGATGTGGTGGTGGAGGAGGATGTGGTGGTGGAGGAGGATGTGGAGGAGGAGGAGGAGGAGGTGGAGGTGGAGGAGGAGGAGGAGGTGGAGGAGGAGGAGGTGGAGGAGGAGGTGGAGGAGTAGGTGGAGGAGGTGGAGGAGGAGGTGGTGGAGGAGGTGGTGTAGGAGGAGAAGGTGGTGGAGGAGGTGGAGGAGGAGGAGGTGGAGGAGGAGGTGGAGGAGGAGGTGGAGGAG
>NW_027328861.1:0-22500 GCF_048564905.1 Vicugna pacos | reverse complement strand
ATATATTTTAAATCATGAGTTGATGTCTCCTTGCATTTTAAGTAAGTTCTTCATTAAAAGAAGAACTTCATTTATTTTTAGATGGAGGTATTTGAATTAGGTGAGCCAATTGCTATGGCTGGCCATTAACCCTTTTGAAGAGAAGAGTGAGATAGAACAGAATTTTGAGAAGGAAGTGGAGAAGTAAATAAATCAGTGAAAAAGATGTCCAAGAACAAATTTTACAAGGTAAAATGGAATTCAAGTACAGCATCCAAATCAAAGTTTTGAAATACAAAGTAAGAATACACATATCTTTACAGTTCAAAGATGAAGAAGATAAGGGAAAAAAACATTGATTTTGGTGAAAAGGTCAGAGATGACCTTCTTGAAGGCAGTTTTCACGCGTGGTGGGACTTAAGTGGTTATGGGGACAAGGGCTAAGAATTTACAATTGAAGAAATAGAAGTAATGAGTGCAGACTTGTCTTTAACATATTAGAGACAATAGTGTGGGGTGTGTACTAAGCAAAAATTTGAGGGGCAGAGGGGTATTTGTATTTTGAGAGAGGAGGTCTGAGTAACTTTATATAGAAAGAGGAAAAGGGAGGTAATGCAAACAGTATTAAAACTGCAATGGGCAGGGGAGAGGGGTGGTTTTCAATAAAACTTGCTCTTTTGTAGAAGCCAGAATGAAAAGGGATCAAGCACTGAATTATCGATGGCAGGAAACAGGAGAGTCATTATTTTTCTCAGAAAAGAAAAAGGACATGAGTAAAAGATTTGAAGAAATTTAAAAATATTAGAATAGCTACTATAGAGTGTGGAATAGGAATAGGGTCAAGATGAACATAAGGACTGTTGAGGTACAGCCAGGGCTCTCTGAGATTAGGTATAGTACTTATTATATGTAATCAGTCATTTGTAGAGACTCTTTACATCAACTTCCAACAAGGTAGAAGAGAGAACAGAGGAAACCTCAGGTAAAAGTGATTAAAGTTTCAGGAATGCAGTACAGGCCAAGGGGATGAGTGACTCTAGGATGCCTTAAAGGGGGTATTGAGATGACAGATCACAATATGCACCCAAACTAGAGAGGTGAGTGGAATCAATTCAGTTTAGCATTAATGGAAAGTCTCTAGTTTCAAGGCCAGTGCTAGGAAGAAAGAAAAAAAAAAAAACAAGCAATCAAATAAGCAGGTGGTGAAGAATCAGAGGTCACAATGAAAGCAAAGAGTCAAAAAGCCTTAGAACAGATGTGAAATTGGAAAATGGAGAAAATTTAAAACTATAAGTCAGAGAAAAATCATTCAAGTTCCAACTCTACACAAACTCTTCTGAGATGAGGATTTGCCAGATGGCAACTCTTTAATTGTAAGTCATTGCAGTTGAGAAGGTCAAAGAACTGTGGTGCCAGGATGCACATAGGTTGTCACAGTGGTTGAGAAAAGCACTAAGCAGAAAGGCATGAAACAGTTGAAGGAAGAAAACTCATCAATAAAGTCATCAAGATACATCTGGACAGCAGGAAAGTGTAGCTACAGGATTTAGAGGTGAAGGAATATGGAGGACCTAACAGACTTCAGAAGAGGAAGTAACAGCGATAATGAAAGAGTATTCTAAAACAGCAATGAAAAACGAGTTATACTGACCATACTTCCTAGTCCAGTCATTGAAAAGGCTTATAGAGAAGATATGTGTTTAGTTTTATAAAATATTGCCAAAGGTAGCTATGTCATTTTATCACACCAAAAGTAATTGTACCATTTTGTAAAACCCTGAATAAGGTACTAAAATTCTAGTTGCTCATCAGCCTCATCAAATTTTGGTGTTAAATTTGGTCTTTCCAACCTGAATGTCCATCGATAGATGACTGGATAAAGAAGCTGTGACATATACATACAATGGAATACTACTCAGCCATAAAAATGAATAAAACATGTGCCATTTGCAGCAACATGAGTGGACCTGGAGATCATCATTCTAAGTGAAGTAAGCCAGAAGGAGAAAGAAAAATACCATATGACAGCAGTCATATGTGGAATCTAAAAAAGATGAAAAGATACAAATGAACGTAAACATATTTACAAAACAGAAACAGACCCACAGACACAGAAAAGAAACTTATGGTTCCCAGGGGGAAAGGGAGTGGGAAGGGATAAATTGGGAGTATGAGATTTGCAGATACTGACTACTGTACATAAAATAGATAAACAACAAGTTTCCATTATATGGAACAGGGAACTATATTCAATGCCTTGTAGTAACCTATAATGAAAAAAGAATATGAAAAGGAATATATGTATGTGGATGTATGACTGAAACATTATGCTGTACACCAGAAACTGACACATTATAAACTGACTATACCTCAATTAAAATATATACATATTTAAAAAAATATTTTACTTCTCATTATTTTATTCTTAGTGTTTTGTTTTTTGATCCTATCATTAATACACTTTTTTAAATTGTCAGCTTTATTTCCCAATTGTTTGCTGCTGTTACATAAAAATGCTATTATTATTTATACTGACCTTGTATCCAGTGCCTTTGCTAAATTCACTTCTTAGTTCTCGTATTTGTTTTATAGATACTTTAATATACTCTACATTTACAAAGAAAAATTCATGTCATTTGTGAATAAAGGGTGTTTTACTACCTCCTATATGATCTACTTGTCTTACAGTTCATTGTCTTTCCGTGTTGCATGGGGAATGACTTCCAATACAGTACTGAATATAAGCAGTGCAGGCAGGCATGCTTGTCTCATTCCTGGTCTTATGGGAAAAGTGTCTTTGACCTTTACGTGTCATGCTATTTGGAATAATTCTGCATATTCCTTTCATCAAATTAAAAATATCCTCTTTGATTCTTATTTGCTGAGAACTTTTATAGTGAATGGACACTGAATAGTTTCAAAGATTTTTTCCTTAGTCTGTTGTAATGATTATATGAGTTTCCCCTTATTCTGTTAATGTAGTAAGTTACAATGACTTTTTGAAAAATCTACTGTCTCACTTTGTGAGTGTAGGGCAGCAGTGGGGCATATAGCTCCTCCGGTTCTCAGACTGTCTCCTCTTTCAGCTTCTCTGAATTCTGGGCCAAGTGCATACACAACCCTGGGTGAATACTGCCAGCTTCTCCCACAAGTTACCCATGACATGAAAGTTGGAGGTGATAAGAGAGAAATGGGTTCTAGTTCTCCATTAACTTTTTAAAATGTTAAACCAACTTAACATTCCTGGTACTATCACCCTCTTGGTCATTATACTGATTTGATATGTATTGCTGAATTTTATTTGCAAATATTTTGTAGAGAATATTTGCATCTAAGTTCATGAGAGTTATTTGTCTGTAGTTCCTTTCCTTGTAATGACTTTGTGTAACTTTGTTATCAGGGAAGTTAATGTCTTATTAAACAAATTGAAAGTATTTCCTACTTAATTTTCTGAAACAGTTTGTGTGAGATGGTATTATATTTCCCTCAAATGGTTGCTAGAATTTACCAGTGAATCCATCTGGGGCTGCAGTTTTCTTTGTGAACAAATTTTTTATAATAAACTTAATTTCTTTAATATACATACAAATATTACAGTTTTCTACTAATCTTGTGTAAAGTTGGTATGTTGATTCTGCAAATAATTTGTTGATTTCATCCAAAATTTGTGTTAATTGCATTTTTCAGAATTCCATTTTATTTAACTATTTGATTTTAGCTAACCTTCCCTGTACTATCTTGGTGGTTGCTCTAGGAGTTGCAGTGTGTACCTTTAACATCTCAGTCTACTCAGTGTTAAAATTGGACCGCTTCACGTAAAGTTTTAAAAACTCACAGCCGTGTAAGCCCACTTACCTCATCCCCTCCATTCTTTCTGCCATAGTTGTCCCTTGTATATAAATCATATAATGTAAATTTATATTTTTAAACAAAATTTTATATATATTTTAAATGAAGAGAAAAAAGTGTATATAATATATTATATAATTATAGTGGTATTTCTTTGAAAACATCATGAAAGCCCTTTCCCTTAGCAACATTTGAGCCTTTCATCCTGTATATCTCAGTGTGAATGAATTGATCAAATTCCTTTCTAAAAGTAAGTTCTTATGGGTTGCATCAGGCAGCTCAGTAACTTGTTGGTCAGAAAGACAAAGCTAAAATCCAGGGGAGAAACTGGTTTATTTTTCCTTCACTAATATCTATACTCTTTCGTGTTGTTGTATGACTCCTTAAGACACTATTCTTCATGTAACAACCTCTCTGCCCTAAACAGATTCACAGCACGCACGTGCACGCGCACACACACACACACACACAGAATCAATGACTAAAATGCACACCACAGGAAGTGGTTAGTACAAGTGGGAAAGTTTGATTAGAATGATGAGTTGGAGGAAGGTCATCAAACTTCATGATAAATTGCAAAGCAAGGACAAAGGAAAAAGAATGTGCTTTACACAAAACTTTATCTTATTCAAGTAATCGGCTGGAAAGAGCCACGGTCGACAGAGCCATTAATTTCTTAGTTTAATAGTTTGAGGTGAATTGCTTTAAGGAATGGTCTGTTCAGAACTGAAGCTGTTGTAAGCCTTTGCAGGCAGCATAATTAAAAGTAGAGTGATTACCTCAGTGCTAATGACTGAATTTTGGACATAACAATGAACAAATGATTTTGCAGATATTTATCATCACAGGAAAACACAATTTAAACAACTTTTTAGGTTAAAGAGTTTATTAGTGGTAAACGGAACAAATGATCTGAAACATGGTGATACAAAGGAATTTAGTCTTAAATGATCTAGCAGAGAAATAAAATGAATTTCAGATCCAAACAGCTTTGGGATGTAGTCATTTTTTTTACTATATTATTAGAAATTGTAGACTAGAATGAATGTAACTGTTCACTTAATTAAACAAATAGTAGACAGAAATAAGTTCTTTAAAATTATTCTTAACATTAAAGGCAAATACATTTTATATAGATAATCATAAAATCCTAAAATGTACAAAATCTTCTCAAAAGTTGGAATTCTTTTGTACATGTTAATACACATGTAATATTTGTATTACATTATGACACATGATTTGTAAGTTTAATGGAAATTATGATTATTTTACTTTAGGAATACTTCTTTTGATGCACATATAAATTTTGGGAGGTGTTGTTTGGTAGTTTCAACACCTAAGATAAGTGGGTGCACCGGCAGATAAGGTGGAGGAGAGGTAGGATGATCCGGAAGATGGCCGTATGCCTGCCTTCAGCACAGTGGGGCTTTACTGCCTCTAAATGAGTGCCAGCAGGAGACCCGTTAGAACCCAGCAGCTGCAACTGTGTGGTAGCGACAAGGACCTAACCAAAAATGACCCAATGCTTATTGTAATATAATTAGCATTGTGGTTTAGGCCCCCCTTGGATTTTTCTGTGTGCATCATGGGTAAGGACATGTGCAAAAGGGGACGAGCATGACTAAGCACTCCCGGGGCAAGAGCTGTCAGTCAATCAAGAGACCACCTCTAAGCCAGGGTATAAGAGAAGGGGGAGACGGAGACCATTGCTCTCCGCCCTTGGACCAGCCTGCCCCCCGTTCTTGGAGGTGTACTTTCCCTTTGCTAAATAAAACCTTTAAAATCTTTCGCTACACAATGCTTCCATCTCCCATCTGAATTCTTCTCTTTTGGGTAAGACAAAAACTTAGGTCTTTTCCCTTCCCCTTTTGGGGCAGCAGTGTTACTAAATGTGAAATGCAGAATGAATGTCTTTTACTAATTGTAGAAAGACACATATACTAAGAGAAGACTATGAAAATATTAGTCAGCAGTGCTAGGATCTGATAAACAGGTAAAAAAATATGATTTGGCAATTTATTTATAGCTACAACTTCTGTCAGTTAGTTTCATATATTTATGGTGAAATTGCTTTCATGTTTATTTGAAATATTTTTTAAAAATCAGGCAATTGACTAAGAAATCAGTTTGTAAAAGTAATAAATGTCAACTTAAAAAAATCCTTCTGTTACCAATTGATAAAAGAAAGGGCTTATTAATAATAATAAAATATAGTAAATATTAAAAGGGCATAAACCAAACTAGTGTTGATAAGAAAAATACGAGTTTATACTTTGTCCCATGGATACTTTGATGGTTCAAGACAGATGTTCTAGGCAACAATTTACTAAATTGTAAGTATCTCCAGGTTGATATAATCAAGTGACAACAAGAGTTATCTCTTCATTTTGAACTTTGGTAACACAAAGTGCTCAACAATTAATGCTCGCAGGGAAAGATGATTAAATCAACATCAATTAACAAAATAATTTTTAAGGTTAAAATGTAATCTGAGTGTCCCAAGAAAGAAGCCCTTACTAAGCCAGGGAAAAAAAGCAATTACAAGTATATTTTTGTTGTTGTTATGAACCTTGTTAGTTAAGACTAATAAAAACTGTGATTTTTCTCCTAGAAAATAGTCCCCATTTTTGCCACTTCCCCTTAAATGCTGCCATTACAGGGTATTAAACACTTCCCTTAGGAGTCCAAGTTGTTGATGCCAACACACATATTGAAGGCATTAGGATGAGGGGAAGATTCATTCCTACAAATATGAAGAAACGGAAAATCTTTTATACCCCAGAGAAGTCAGAGAATGTTATTAGAAAGCACAAGCTGCCTAATGACCGGGAGGGATAATCTAGAAATAGGTGTTCACTTTAGAAGTGTCCTTATTTTAAGCAGTGGTGATCCCAGTTGCATTAAATAAGCTTTTGCAAAATAATTATCGAACATACACTAGTAAGTATCATATGAAAAAATAAAGTTTTCCCAATGGGATCTAGATCTGCTACTGGTAATTTAAGTGTTTGTTGATAGAATTTAGCAAAATTTAGGCTCACAACTTGAAAATGATGCATGAATTATATTTATGTCTCTGATAGTTATGTTCTAGAAAACAACATATTTCATTTATAATTTAACATCAATTTGTTCTTTTACTTTTAGGCTTTATGAATGGGATGTAGGATAATCCCATCAACATGAGAATATTCACATTAGATAATTCAGGATCAGATTACTGGGTTTTTTGGTTTGTTTGCTTGCTTCTCATTAGAAGGACTAACATTCTCAACAAAGGATTTTAATTTTGCTTGTATAGACATAGATTTTGTCATTATATCTTAGAAAGATTCTTTTAGGATTCTCTTAAAAGTTATGCTAGAAATTACTCTTAGTAATTTGTATAAAGGCACAGCATGGGAATTACAATAAAAATGCAAAATCAGATGGCAGGTACTCAGTAACAATTTATAGAATGAGAGGTTTTATTCTGTCTGAACCTGAGTTCATATCTTTCGCCCTCTACATCTAGCTCAGGGCACAAACACCAAACCAAACACAGGAATGAACCCTGAAGACCCCAGGAGGCTTCATATGCTCATTTTCTTTGATATCTGATCATAGTGTAGGTGAACTGGTAGATGAGAACACAAAGGTACTTATTCAGGTTAATTGGTGATTTAGTAAAACTATTAAAGTGTTTCTTAGTGAATTTCTGTCATTTTCAAAGTATTTTAGGCTGGATGGAGTCTTGCCAAGCCTTCAAGCTTATGAAACAACGATTCACGGTTATTAAGAGCAAATGCCCTAGAGAGATTAATCTCTGCTATCCCAACAAGCTGACCTTTTCCCAAAGACATAGCAATTTAATTATCTACTTTGAAAAGCACAATTAAAGGAAAATTCAAAACCTGATTTATAGACAGGTTTTATATTCTCATCTATAATGCATGTAAATAAGAGTCTTTGGGGTTTCTTTTTTCTAGGGCTGTTATAGGTGTATTTTGTACCTAATAAGTACTAAATAGTTCTTACTTTACAAAATCATGGACTCTTATTATTAAATCTCTGCTATTAGTGAAAAGAATATTTCAAATTATGAGTGTTTTACAGTCTGTTTTTCCCCCAAATTTTGCATATTATTTGCACTATTTTAAATAAACAAGTGCTTCCATCGCCTGTGAACCTGAGGAACTTGACCTGGATAGGATTTCTATTTAAGCACAAGCTGATGAAAATGATGTCATCTTTTATTTTCTACTTAATGCTTCTATATTTTATCTTACAGAAGCCCAAAGTAGAAATTCATCATAAGATGAGCTTAAAATATGGGCTTGAAATAACATAAATTATGCTCTTAGTCAGCTAATCAGTTTCAAATATTTATTGAAGATTCATCTACCTACCATCATAACCCCAACCAATCAGAGAAGGAAGGTATTTGAAAGCACAGCCCCCACTGAACACCCCGCAAAGGACAAGCCTCAGATACCAATGCTTTTCTGTTTCCTAGTTGCTGTGTAAATGTCTTGCTTACACCACAATGCTGACTAGTTCTTGCTGGCCATATGCAATGTCAACACCAACAGGAGTCTTAGAAAGAAAATCCTTTTTTGCTCTTATAAGATAGCATTCATATGGCCCAATGGAGATATGAGAGATTATTTTGTATAACTGTAGCTGTCTATGTCAAAATGTAAATGTAAAATTTTAGGACATTTTGCTTTAATGACACCTAGTGTAGAAATGCAAGTGTGGCAGTGCAGATAAGAGAAAACGTTGGAGACTAAAACTGTCATCAGTGTTAAAGAGGGAGTAAGCCAAGAAACTGGCTCAACTGAAATCAGATGGCAGACAGGTGCTCTCCAGATCCAAAGAGATGTTACAGGAAGTGAGAAAGAATGGAGAGGAGGATGCTACAGAAATCAATAAAAGAAATAAACAGCAGTTCGCAAGTCACAAAGCCTAATGGCACACAGTAAGCCTGAAACCACACTATGTAACGAAAGTTTACCACGTTAGCACTGAAGACCATGGAAGAGTTCCTCCTTCTATAGTCACCCAAAGTTTTATATATATATATATAAATATATACACTCATATATACATATAGACACACGTGCATATGTTTGAAACTAGACCCTATGGGAAAATGCAGAAATACAAAGGTAATAAGAAACATTATTTAGATGTAAGGCATAAATGCAAAAAACAACATATGCAGGTATGTATCAAGACTGAACAATGGTACCTGGAAGATACCTCATCTCAGAGGCATAATTATGGAGGTGGGAAAAATTCTCACTTAGAAATCTCTGTATATTGAGAGCATATATTAAGAATCCAGAATCAATGGGAGATTCCAGGAAGAAAAAGTAAGATCTAAGTATCAATTTTCTTCCAGATCTTCACCATATGATGCATCCAAAGCATCAACTGATTGAGAGAGTCGGTGTTGCTTCAGAAAGTTCTGATTTACGATCCAGTAACGTGAGCACCCTTCTCCCCAGGCATAAATACCCCTTATGCTTTTTACCCCAGAATGTAAAGTCTGAGTATTAGAGGAAAAAATTAAAATATGGTAAAAATAGATGAAAGGGTAAAATCTAAAATCGATTTAGTTTGACCTTTTTGAAAAGTTATTTATGAATTACTTTAAATTCATGTTAAATAGCCATAAAGTTAGTAATTTTATATATTTTAATGCATACTTAAAAAGACAGGGTAAATCTCCATGATTCTGAATTGTTTAGAGATGAGAAAGGCAGGAATGTCCATATATATATATATATATATATATATATATATATATATATATATAGGAGGCAATACTGTATCATAGTTAATAACATGAATCTACAGAAAAGAAAATGAGATATGAAGCATCAAACCCGGAAATTAATCATATATCTAGGCGGTGTTCTGGAGGGTGGTGGGACTTTGATGGGGACTGAGAAAATGGAGGAAAGGAAATGATCCAAGAAAAATGGAAGAGAATTTTCCAGAGATGATGAAAGGAAGTTTCAATCAAAAGAATCTACCAAGTGCCAAGCAAAATAAACTTGTAATTACCCAACACTAGACACATCATTAGGCAATTATAGAATACTAACACTAAAGAGGTCTGAAAAGCTTCCAGAGAACAAAAACAGTTTACCTCCAAAGGAAGGAAACTTAGAATATAATAGACAAGTTATTAGCAACAGTGACTTCTAGAAGTCAGAAGAACAGTGCTGTCAAAGATTTGACAGAAATTATTTTAAACCTATAATGCACCTTTGCCAGTCCTTCATAATTTGTGAAGAAAAATTGAAGATAATTTTAGAAATATGGGAATCAAAAAGTTTATATCTTTTGAATATACATATATTTTTAATTACTAAGGGGTATTATCTGGAAAAATGCAAAAGGAATACAAAAAGAAGAAAACATGGTATATAAGGACGGTATGGATCTAACCTTTGGGAAAAAGGACTTGGAATGACAGCTATGCAGCAAATAAAGAAAAGCTTAAAAGATTTGTCTCATAGTGAAATGCCACAAGTTATAACCAAAGACTCGGAGAAGTATGTCTTCAGAAAATAAATTTTATTAAATAAACTTTGTGATTAAGATGGATTATCTTAGCAGTATGACAAAAAATCATAATATATTTCAACAAAAAACTTTTAAAGACTCTAGAAAAATACCCTCACAAGAAATCTTAGTCAGAACGTGAAATGAAATTGGTGTTAAAGTTGGATACAACTAACCTTTCTGAGCTATGCTTTTACTTCCCTTTTTTTTAATAAACATGGTAGAAGTTTCAAAACACCAAGAACAGAGACCAGTCAAGTGTACCATAATTTCTTCATAAAACAATCATATGAAAGTCATAAAAGGCCAACTTATCCCACCGAAATCAACCCTCGAGTCTCATGACTTTTAACCTAATGAAAGCTTATGTCTTGATTGATTTTACCACAGATGAATTTTTTTATGAAGCTACCCTTCTATGTGCTTTCCTGCAAGGAGTGACCCAGAGAACCATGCTCTTTCCATGTGTGGTTATCAAGTGTCATCGTTCTTGATTTTTCAGATGACTGACGGGGAAATAGAATGTGCAGGACATTTTAGGGGCCTGTCTGAGGGGTGGCTTCCATCACTCCTATCCACGTTCCACTCAATTCCATGGCCAACCAAGTGGAGGGGCACATGATAAAAATGGACATGATAGTTTCAGCCACAAACACCAAGCGAGGTTATGGTGCTATTAGTGTTTGACTCTTTATTGTCTAAAGAGAAATTACCAAGTCGTATGGTTTATTTGGTCTTAAAGAGACACCTAGAAGCTTTTGTTCAGCTTGTCACAAAGCTTTGTACCCTCAACAGGGAACTCTGTTAAAATGGAGACATTATCGCACCCTCTTGTTAATCCCTAGAGAATAAATTATGAGCCGTGATGATACCAAATCACAGCTCCATGACCTCATCTGAGACTGTGCAGATCCCTCTCTATTCTTTAATAGAAAACTAAAGGAGAACACAAACATAATATTTAGATAGAATAAGATGTTTTACATGAATTTAGCATACTTTTTATCTTCTTGCTTCTCATTACAAAATGCGTAATGTTTCTTCTGGAAGGAGAACAAACAGATCCTACAGTGACATATTAAAATATATATGTTTTCCAGTTCCAATCTAACTTGCTTCCCAGAAGAAAGAAATATATTGTTAATTACAATGAGTATTAGGGAACTTGGATCTCCCAAATCAGGCATTCTTTTGAGCAACTGTGAAGATAAAATAAACCCATCTGACTTTGAAACTTACAACATTCTTCTTCAAATGGCACATAGGACAGCATAATTTTCTCTTCAAGTGCAATCACTCTGCTTGTTGCACTGTGTGATATGTAAATAATCACCAAATCGAAAGCACAGTTTATCGATTTTCAATTTTTAGAATCTATAGGCAAAGTACTGAAGAATTAATTACAGTAACAAAGTATAAATACTATAAACTTTGATAGCATACAGGTAAAAAGAGGGAAGTTAAAGTGTCTATTCAAGTGTAAAAGTGGAGAGTAAACTTTGTTTAAAATTGGTGGAACACTAACTAGAGGTTAGAACAAGAAGAGATGGTAGCAGATGAACTAAATTGTAGCAACTTACATGGAAGATTGGGAGCAGAGGACAGGTAATGGTGAATTCATTATTTTTTATTGGCAGGAAAGCAATAGATAGTGTTTAAATTTAATAAAGAAAGACTTTAGACATGAGCATATTATTTTGATTTTGGTTAACTAAAAATATTAAAAAGTGATAGTTAAATCTGACTACATGTAGGAGATGGGAATGAGGATAAGGAACATTTTATTTTTGCTTAATACTCTCTTTACTGATTGATCCTTTTTAACCATGTGAAGGTCTTCCTCTACATGTACAACTTCTATGGAAAAAGGTAAAAACTTTGCAATTATAATAATATCGATAGAGTATGTTGCACTGTCCTACACACACTATCTTGATATGGATTCAGACATGACCCTGAAATGACAGCATTCGAGAATCACGTGTAATATTAAAGGCAACGTGTTCAAGCCTCTATCAGATGCATGAATGCTGTTTCTTAGCACGGCTTTCAAGGAAGCTCGCTCGATCTTTCAGTACGGCGTTCCATCGCAGTGTAGCGCGAGTCATTGGTAGTTTCTCCCCTAGTCATCAAAAGCTACCTCATTTCAACCTTGCCCATTTGTTCTTAAGTTAACTACTGGCACAATAATAATATTTGAATTAAAGGAGATTAAAATATTAGAAATTCAATTTATAGAGATTTTTTATCTCAAAAGTGGCAATAAAATGCATTTATACAAATTACCCCAGTTTGTTAACAATTCACTAAATCCCGTTTAACCACTGTAGATGAGCACCAAGGGGTATATCCGGCTTGTCATCTGGTGGAATCACTCTCCCCCTGTTAACAATAATAGGCCTTATTATTGAAGTGTACTATGATCCGTGAAGAACTGCCACAGCTTATTTTAATTCAGTAGAAAATTACCTCTGTTACCACTTCAGTGACAGACAAAACTAAGAAGAGACAAACCTAAATCTCCACAGTCTTGATAATACGTGATCGTTTACGGGGGATTTATGCTGCTGGAGGTCTATTTTAGAAGCTTTTCCAACAGCAGTATCTGTCTTAGACTTTCTCCGTTATTGCAAACTCATAATTGTCCTTATTTCCTTGCAGGTGAAACTTTGTTTTTGCCTTTTATTTGGCTGCTATTATTCCAAAGACAAGAATATGTGAGGGACATTTTCATCCTAATAATGCATGTTCATAGATTATAGTGTATCTGTTATAATATATTCATTACAATATACTTGTAAACAGAAATCTAAACTTAAAATATGCTGTAAAATGGTGGCTCAACAAAACTCTTTTGTATTCAGTTTAAATTCCTTCCAAGGCAAAAGAGAATAAAGAAATTAGAAGTTCATGACGCACTCTCTTGCCTCAGTATTAGGAGAGACTGAGCCATGGTATGTCTGCTTAAATGTGAGCCTGGATACTGTGTGGCCCAGCCTGCTTACCAAACTTAACCACCCCTACCCAAATTTCCTTAAAATAATCAACATGGTATGTTCTTTTAGGCAAGAAAGAACATATATCATAAAGATAACTTCTCTTTTTCAAAAATAAGCAAAGGGGATTCTGAAAAAAACGGTAGCTATGGAGTGGTCGTTTTTGAATCTTTCCAATATCCCTGTAGAAAAAAACAGACGAACATCTACAACCAAACGAGATGTAAGTTATCCTCGCTAATGAAAAAATGGAATCAAGCAAGGCCAGGATTGCAACCCAGGCAGCCTCCCTCCAAAGTCCAAGCTCCCACTAACCACGCTGGGCTACTGCAAAGAATATGTGAAGCTACCATCCCGTGTTTCCATCCTCCTGGGTTTGCATGGTTACTGTTGTGTAAAGATGGTGCTATGTTGAGAGCAGAAAAGCAGGCTCCTTCCCTCCTCAGTGTACTCTAGACACAAAGACAACTCTTTTAAAGGCAGCTTTCCCTGAGGAAGGTCGCTGGTCTGTGTTGGTTTGCTCACGTGTGCTGGTCTCCCCCTGCTCCACAAGTGAGCGCTGGAATCTGCTCGGTGATCCCCTCGAAGGAACTGAGGCCGACACCACTGTGTAATATCACAGGAACTACAACTCCATGGTGGCAGGACAAGGATTGGTGAAGAATGACTGAATCCAACAATCGAGAGCGTCAGTTCTATCTTTCGCTACACAGGGAATTTCAGCATAATTACGTACAAAGCCCATGGTGCATGAACTGTGGAATTCTGGTATGAAACTTGGTGATACTTTATTAGAGAAATGATAGCAGACTTTAACTTATTTGGATAAAAGAATCCACATCCAATTTTTCCCTCTTCCCGAAACTGTATAGACTTCTTGGTTGTCTCAAACCTCCCACTCCTTGATCGGCAATTCTTTGTTTTAATGCTCTCATCACTAGTTCTTAGTCTGCATTTCAAGACCTTCAGTCTCACTAATTATGTCCTCCTTTCAGGTGTGCAGAAGTATCTGCTGTCTGCCTGCCTTGTTGTTGCCAAGGCTGGCTCTCCCCTTTTCGAATCTGAGCCCTCTTTGTGCACAGGTGTCCTGACAACAATCTGCCTTCTCGCCACCCCTGGGAATAGTGGTGTTTTATTCTGATGTCTTTGGCAGAAAGAACCGCTTACACTTTGGGGCCCAACCTGAGCATAGACTCTCTCTTGAGATATTTTCTGTGCTACACCATTAACCATCTTCCTAGCAACAGTGCTTTAGGAACATTATTTTCCAATTTACTCACTCGCAAAGTCATTAAGGCAAATGAAAACATCAAGACGAGTTTTCAATACGTGATTTCTTCTCACCAGACATGAGGGGTCTGGATATAGAGTGCCCTCGGGGGTTTGGGCAGCACACAGGACATCAAAACTTGGAGTTTAGCAGCATGAAACTGTGAGAGCCAAATGTCAGTACGGCACGCCAGAGGGTACCAGATTGGAAGCTGGTAGACAATCAGATTTCAAACCAGGCCAGGCAAAATGATGGTTCCCAGTTTGAAAACAAGGCAGAGGACCTAATGGTGGAGAATTCCCAAGCGGTGATGAAGTGACGATTTCCAAGCAGAATGTGGAAAAAAACCAGCACACAGCTCTGGGGGTTTGTTATCTGGTTCAGAAGTATTTGGGCCTGGGAGATGTGGACGTGTTTATGGGTGAGCAGCAGAACAGACATTGTTTTAGTTGTGTTTTTCTCCTTGACTCCTTAAGCAAGGAAACCATTTCAAATGGAAAATATCAGAGTGAGACCTATGCTTTGAGAGATTAGATTCTGATTTGGCGAGCCAATTGGAAAGCACATTTCTGTAACACAGGTAAAGTCAGTGTTAAAATATGATTTAGCTGTTCCTCTCTAACAAATTACTCTCAGTAAATTTGAGACGTGAGTATTCAGTAACCTAATAGGTTTGTTCTTCATTTGTAAATATAGATTTGAGCAGCGGTGACTAGAAGAATTTGTGTGTCTTCCAAAGTATCTTGATATTTTTCAAATAGAGTTAACATCTTGTGAAAAGAAGGATTTGGGTATTATCGTACCTACATAAACATCATGGGACATAATTACTTTGGTATTTACATGGCACAGAGAATCGGTCTAATTTCTTGGATTCAATATTAACACAAAAATTTCAGCCCTTCCCTGAGTCTCACAGAAATATTTTTTAAAATTTGTTTATATTTTTAAATATATCCCATTCATGAAACATTTACATTTGAATAATAAAAGGTAACCTTCTAGACTCTAGTAAAAAGGGAGTCTTTGAATTAAAGATATTGAGAAAATAATTTATAAAACATTTCTCTTTTAGCCTCAAATGTAGGAAAAATTTGGCTGCCCCAAACATATTCTTTAAGCCTATATATTCAAAATTAAGAATTTATTTTAATTTAAATTTCAGTTCACTCTAAAGTAGTATTTCTGAAGCAAAAGAAAATATTTCTAGTTAGTTCTGAATTATCACAGAAAGACTTGTTCACCTCACTACATCCTCGTTAATTTTGCCACCACTATAATGTTCTCCCATCCTGCTCCAAAGGGGACATAGAAGGCTGCAGAGTCCACCAGATGGAACTCCTTCTTTAACGGTCTGTTGAAGAATGGGAGTCAGCCCTTTCCCTCTAGCATCCGAGCAGTCTGCTGCTCTGGGAGGCCCACAGTCTGACAGCTAAAGAAGCGAGAGGCCAGGATCCAAATGACATATCAAGTGGAAATCGCATACCTGATAAGATGGCACTAAAATTGCCTGCCGGGCAACAGAGTCAGCTGCCACGAACTAGTGATGCTGTTGGAAACATGAATTCTTGACTCTTAATCATGGCTATCTGTACTGCTTTCAGCAGAAATAAAGGCTCCGCTGGTCTCTCTCCCGGCAAGTGGGCAAGAAAGTGTGAGGGTAAACACAGCATCATCACAAGTGGTAAAGCAAGGTTTGCAGGTTGACCAGAGAATAAAGCCACCAGAAGAGAGAAGAGCTCTAGGAAACACTTTCCTACTATTGCAGAGAAAATGGTGCTTGAGAGGATACTGCGCTGGTAAAGAAGATAACAGTGGCTTATGATTATTCTAACAGAACCGCAGTAGTAGATCGCTCCCAAGGAGATATATTCATTCCCTTTTAACTGGGAAAGAATGTCTCTCTTTCTTGTGAAAGAAGTACATGTAACAATACAAAATAGTATATGAGCCATAAATTTGACCGTTCCAATTATTTGTTATAACCATGAAGTAATTGTTGGGGTCAGCACACAAATAATTTATGTGTTCAGAGCGTAAGTATAGCCTTCAAATCTAGCCTTCAAAGGACAACTACATATTGATTCAATTTCCAGCTACAGATTTTTGTCACTGTGTCCTATGACAACAAATGCATTTAATTACTGAAATTTAGGGATTGTTTCTGGATAATAACACATAGCTACACAGCTCTTGAGTTTAGTTCTCATTTAGTGATGATTCAGTTATTAGAGTAATTCATCTAATGTTTACACTTTACCAAGGGACAGTGGGTTTACTAGAAAGTGTTCAGACTTTGAAATAAGTTAGAAATATCTATATTCAAATCTTTGCTCAAACGTGACTTGATGACAAGTTATTTTCTATAAGGCTTAATTTCTTCATTCATAAATTTAGGATTTTGGGGGGACAGAGGTTTGTAAGAAATAAAATAATAAATTTTAAGTTCCTAGCACATAGCAAGCAGGGGTTCAACGTATGCTATGTGGTAGCCATGACTATTCTGTGGTTGTAGTGTTATTATTCTGTAGTTGCAGGTGGGAGTAGGAATCATGGTAAGAGGGTGTATTTGTTTTAAATTACTGCTGTGACAATGCCACAAACTTAGTAGCTTAAACACCACAAATGTTTTTATCTCCTAATCCTGAATATCAGAAGCTCCACCCAATCTCACAGGGCTATGATCAAAGCATCGGCGGGTGTATCTCTTTCTGGAGGCTCTAGGAGAATCCTTCTTGCCCTTCGCAGTTTCAAGCGGTGGCCCACATTCCTGGCTCACGGCCCCCTTCCTCCATCTTCAAAGCCAGCAATGTCAGCAGAGTTCTTTTCCTTCTGCTGTCTCTCTGGTTCTCACCTCTGCCTGCCCCTCCCACTTCTAAGGGTCTTCGTTGTGGTCTTGCGCCCACCCAGATAATGCAGGGTAATCTCCTTATGTAAGACCAGTTTATTAGCAATTTACATTCCTATTGCAACCTCCATTGCCCTTTGCTGTGTAACCTAAAATAGTCACAGCTCCCAGAATTAGGACATGGACTTCGGGGGCCATTATTCTGTCTACCACAGATGGCTGCAGATACACACAATACCTGGACTGTGCAAATACAAAGTCAGATATGTGATTCCAATTGTCATTCTGACTGTTTAGGCTGTCTGAATTATTGCTGAGAAAACCAGATTGGTCTCGTTATGGCCTGAAGCCTTACAAAATGGAAATCCCGCTTTCTTCTTTTCATGACTGAATCATAATTCCACTTTCTAGTGATGTCCCCATATTTCCCATCTATCAATAATAGGCCTGTTATAAACATATATACCCACCTGAAACATCTGTCCTTGCTTAGGGTAAATCAATATTAATTTCATTTCGGGGCTTTCATCAGATCAAAAAGAGGAGAGAGGAATACAGCTTTTTCCTTTCTCTTTTCTTTTTGACCTTAAGCAAGCCTCAGGGAAAAAAAATCTATTTGATGTATGTATTTATGGCACATAAAAAAGGGTAAAATGAAAGTCAGTCATTCTTCTAAGCAGAATGAGATGCTTCAGTTTTAGTTGTTCTTTAAGACAAGAAAAAGCATCCTTTTAAAATTCAAATTAATGTTCATTAACATTGATGTAATTCACAAATATAACTATAACTGATAACAAGAAATAAGATTTGTCCCAAACTTTGAAAACTAAATTGGTTAAAGTATATCATGGAGGCATTCTGTTACAGCTGGGGAATTTCCCTCCAAGCAACTTCTGTCTTCAGGCAAAAAGCAACAAGCCACATTTATTCTATGCCCATTGCAAATAGCACTTCTAAACCTCTCCACAGCTTTTTTGCAGCTGACTAGTTGTGATAAAGAAAATTCTTTCAGATTGCTTCAGCAGATACCGAAACTGAACAGTGCTAATACAAAAAATTGATCAAAAGCCAGCAACCAAATCTTTGCCGTCTGAAAACCTGTGTAGTCTAAGACATTTGGGAAACCATTTGGGGAACTGAGAAATTGAAAAAAAAAAAGCCCCTCAGATTTATCTGACTTTCTCATTAACCATTAATGCATCCTGAGGTCTTGCTGAAATACAGATCCTGATTCAGGAGGTCCTAGGTGGTGCCTAGGTGCCTGACAGGCCCCTAGGAGAGGTTACAGCAGGTCTGCCCGCAGCAACACTTGGTCCATGTGGTTCACTTCCCCATGGATTTCCCTACTTCTTTTTCTGTTAAATGTCCTTCCTGCATTTTTGTTGTCATTGTTAGCTCTTTCCACAGTTTTGGTAGTATTACAAGACGTACTCAATTTTACTAATGGATTTCATAACCTGGTATGGCTCATAACCCAAATATTTATCAAATATTTGTTATACTTAACATGAAGGAAAAAAGACTGGCCTCTACCCTTTTAAAAGGAGGTTTTTGTTGTGGTTGTTTTCAATCTGCTTTTCAAGAATTTCTGGCTTCATTTGGTAAATTATTTTATTTTTCCATCTTTTACTGTGTTAATCACTTTAAGCCAGTTATATTTGGGGTTTTTTCCCTATTTTTTTCTAGCTTTATTGAAATAAAGTTAAAATATAACTTTGTGTAAGATTAAGGCATACAACATGATGATCTGATACATGTATATATTATGAAATGATTACTACGATGAGGTTAGTTAACACCTCCATCACTCACATAATTACCACTTTGCCTGAGTATGTGTGATGAGAACATTTCAGATCTACACTCTTAGCAACTTTCAAGTACATAATACAGTATTGTTAACTACACTTACCATTCTCTACATTAAATCCTCAGAATTTATTCATCTTATAACTGGAAGTTTGTGCCCTTTGACCAACATCTTCCCATTTTCCTCATCCCCCAGCCCCTGGCCATCACTGTTCTATTCTCTGTTTCTGAGTTTATAAGCTAGAGATATTTGAATATGTTCTATGCTCTGTACTTTATCCTGGGAATAAAAGATAAATAAGACCTTTTTATTCTTTGTAACGAGCTTGCTATCCAGCCCAAAAGGCAGAGCCATGTTTGTGAAGCTATGTCTGCTGGGAAGGGGCAGTGAATGTCACAAAATAAGTGACACTTTAATTATGCTTTGATGAAGGTTAAGATTTTGCCAGCTGACATTAAAAGTAATACAACTTAATAATAAACTTAATGAAGTCTAACATTTAATGAGGACCTAACACGGACAAGATACAATGTTGCTCAGGAACAATGTTAGAAGTTAAATTTCTAAAGATATGATTTAATATTCAACATGCTATCTCTCCATTTATAATTAACATCACCATACGGTTGAAGACAAGGGTTTTGTTGCCATAACTTCTGTTTTAGAAACATTCTCCATACTCACTACCAGTTCTTGAGGATTTCTAGAACACAGGAATTGAGACCAGAGAAGATGGGTATATTACAGAAAACTTTAAACATTGTTAAGCATTCACTGTTTGGGATTTAATTGAATTGAATAGAAGGTCATGATTTTATTTGCAGGTACAGTCTCTCTTTGACCCCTGAACCACAATGAATGAGGTTTGACAACGCTGAAGCTTCCATGCTGTGAAGGAAGCTCTAGTGTAGGCATTGCAGGTGACAGTTCTAACTGCACCCAGCCATTGAGCCCTTCCATGTGAGTGACAATGCCTTCAACAGCTGCCCTCCGCAGTCATCTTTGTCTCCCCAGCCAAGGCCCCCAGACATATTGGAGCAGAGACAAGCAGTCTCGCTGTGCACTGTCCAAAGTTTGCACTGGCAAAATGCATGAGCTTAAAACAAAAATATTTTTGTTTTACTCCACTAAATTTGAAGTGGTTTGTTGTTATGACTCTTGGCCTCCTGTCTTAATAGGCTTAGGTTTTTAAAGGCATATTTGCTTAAGTCATCATATTCTAGTCATTATAGTCTAGATGGAGTAAGCTAGTATCCAAGGGAACATGTTCTTCAATAGACCTAAGGAGATATATTTTCTTTCCTGGTCATTAATCCGTTTTTATAAACCATTACACAGAAATCAGTTTCTATAACATTAGAATTCCTTCTAGATTTCAAGGACTTTATTTTCTTGTTCATCTTCACAATCCCCACAGCTGCATCCTTGACCCCTTCTACCTCTGTGCTTGTTCCCACACAAGTCAGTGTAATGGTTAGAAGAGGTTGAAAGGAGTCTAAGTAAGGTTGTGCTCGCTTTCCCTTTTAGGTATGTGACATGCCCTCCTTAGACAGTTAGTGTAGAGCAATAACCCTCTGTATTGTCCTCATAGTAAATCATTGACTTATGATGTATATTTTTTTCTTCTGACTGTAGGAGCAGGTTGACTTACACTCCCCGGCTGGACCCTGGTGCCCAAAAGAGTCATGGGCATCATTTGTCAGAAGGGCCTTGTAGGTCCCTCCATTAGAGCTGTGTTTCCTCTCCCATCCCCTCACTCTGATGCTGACTCTGTCCATCATCTCAGCTGGGTTCTGGATGTTCAGAAGGTGCTGCTGCCCTAGGAGGACTTTGAGAGGACCCTGTATCCATTGTGCAGGAAGATAAGAGTAGGAAGATATAAGAAAAGAAGATCTCATGGTAACCATATGGCCTTTGAAACTGTACTGTTAAGATTCATATCTCAGTTTCATAACTTATGTGTTATATGGCCTTGGGTAGGTTATTCCCATTTTCTGTTCAATGGATATGATGTTATAAGAGTTCCTGTTATGCAGCATATTATGATGACTGTTAAATTACACAAAACACATAAGTGACTGACACATAGTCTCTGCTTTAAAGCAATGTTTGCTCTCATCAAGGTCCTCCAGTGTAATGGAGGTGGTTCTTTTTTCTCATCTACATATCCTCTGTTTTATCTCTCCATTCCCCTAAACTTTGATTCTTATCATATTTGGTTTTCTGTTATTTTTTTCCATTCTTTTTTTTTCCATTCTTCATAAAACTCTGTTGTGTTTGATGACATTTGATTTACAGAAGCAAAGCTTTCTATCCTTTTCTCCAGCATAGTGACCAGCTTGCTCGCACTTAATGCAGATATGGTTATCATAAGTATAAAGACCCAGTTCAAATGAACCCTTATTTTTCTGTGCCCATTGTTAGGGTGAGCTTTAGCTTGAAAGATAACCCTGTTGGGTTTCACTGCTTAATTTCTTAAACCAATTACTTCTCTAACCTGGCACAATTATCTTTTGGACACACTGATTTGTTCCCAGGTTCAAAGATATTTTAAAAACAATACCCTTCTTGCGCTCTTCTAAAGTTAACTGTGCTTTAGAACAAAGCTAAGGCTGTGAACAGAATTATATTATGTGAGAGGTCTATTTTAATTTCCCGGAAATAACCACGATTTTGCAAGGTTGCTCAATTCCTTGCAGATTGCAAACAAAGCCAAAACCCTGGAACGACTTAGCATAACACCTTTTCTCACCTTCTTCAGCAAGGGCAACTTCAGCCCTGTCACTGCTGGATTCATTTTTCAGGTGGTAGGATATATTTTTCATAAGACAGTGATCTCTATAATTCCTAGTCATATACCAGATTCATATCTTAGAAATCTGCTGAAAATTACTAAAGAAAATCATTCTGAAAATTACTGGTCATAGATTTATGAGGTGTGTGATTAAAACACAAATCAAAGGGAAATTGTTTATTGATGCCCTTTAATAAAGTTACAAACCACAAGCAGTCAACTATCTTTTGGAAAATAAATAATAATAAAAAATACATCGTTTAGAAATGAATCTTTCATTTGTCTTGTGTGTTAAAATCATATAATTTTATTTCTATCTAAATCAAAATATTGTATTGTCTCATTTTCTCCTATACATTTCAAATTAATTTTATTAAGGTGTAATTTACCTATAAT
>NW_027328860.1:0-24807 GCF_048564905.1 Vicugna pacos | reverse complement strand
GGACAGGATTGTCATAAAATGCACCATGGATTGATTCTCCTCCTAGGAAAGGAACCGTAGTGCTGTCATTAGGTTTGAGCAGGGGTGGGTGGAGGATCTCAGAAGAGTTGTTTCAGCACACCAATAGAATTCTTGGCCACCGTGACCACGAAAGACAAGTCCCCTGCCATCCCGGTAGGCACTTGGGCTCCTGACAAAAGCTGGGCTCAGTAAAGGGTTGAGTAGAAGGCACAGACCTGAGGGATGCCCCAGCAATAGGCAGGAGGTAGGGCCTGGTTTATACTGCTCTGGGTGTATCCCAGACTCATCCGAATACGAAATCAGAAATTTGCAAAACAGCAGAGCTGGGGTGGGTCATCTACTCCAGACTCCTCACCTTACAGTTAAAAGGGTGGCAACCCTGACAGGCAAAGCAACGTGCTAAAGGCAGAGCGTGGAAGTGGCAGTGCCAGATGAAACGCAGCGTGCAACCCCCGTTCAAGGCCGCTGACTCTGACGACGGGGCCAAGGTTTCCAATGAGGAGAATAAGACAGTGTAAATACTTTGTTCCCCCTAAAACCCCAAATGTTTTTTAAAGGCACAAAAACTCACCTTAACTAGATCTCTTCTGAGGGGGCTCTCTTCTGCTTCTTCGTCTTTCTGTCTCCATTTCCCTCTCTCAGACACAAACACATTCAGTTTTGTGAAAGGGGACTTCCTTCCATACAAAGACAGACTTCACATCTTCAGAAAGATACCTGAGAAAGCACGTTTCTCAATTCAAGTCTTTGTGTGAGTTCTGGGCAACTGGCTTATTTTCTAGAACAATCGGTAGTTACAAAATCAGGAAATCATCTTCCACAAAGGCAGAGTTCTGGTCCGTGTTGATAAAGTTGGGGATGTCACATTTCATGAGTCTGTTCGGCTCCTCCTCTGGCCACCTGCTGCATCTGATGGCTTCCTGGAGCCGAATAACACTGTAAAGGGCTATGGTAGGGATACCAGCTTTGGCCTTGTCCAAGTGGTCCACTTCATTGATGTAGCAGTGAAAGAGGGACCTAGATTCGTCATTGCACTGCCAGAGAACACCTTGGGCAGCAGCGGTCTTCCAAAGTCTGACACAAAGCTGTTGAGTCTAAATCTCTTCTCGGGAGACTCTGCATTGCTACAAAGAAAACCAAAATAAAATATCGTTCACATTGTAGCTCGGTGACCTGAAGAATCATAGTTTTTGCCATCTACTGAGAGTAAATCCCTGCACAGAGCATGCTGACTTGCACTGGAATTGAAAGACATCACTTCTGAACACATACAATTAAACCCAAGGCAAAAGTCTAAAGTGAGGGCCCATGGACCATCCTAAAAAGACATCGTTCAATGAGAATCCTCAATATTGGTGCCTCGCACACCAGTGTTTCTCCGTGGGACACTCAGATCTCTTCATCAGGATTCGTTAAAGTGCTTCTTAAAATGCAGAATCCTGGGGTGCACACCCTCAGAGTCTCCAGAGATAGCGACTGGTAGTCTGTATTTTCATAGCCACCAGGATAACTAAACATGCTCAGGTTTAGCACCGCAGTCTACATCGGGTCACCTGAGCATCGACAATTCTGTCTCACGGGATGGGGGGTGCCATGTGTGTCAGGGTGCTGTCCTACCCATGTGTCTCCCCTGACTCTCAGAACTGACAGTGCTGCCCCATTGGGCACGAAATACCACCGTTTCACAATGCATACGCAGGGCGCCCGACTGAAAAACAATCAGTGATAGGAGAGGGGACAAAACTCAGCTTCCTGTTACCTTGTTTCACTTACTGTGGGACGAGTGATCAATTCAAGGGTAATAAATCAGTGAATGAGTGAATAACATGACTCGCGTTAGTCCCACGAGTGCCTGGAAGAGCAAGCCTGGGCACATTGAGAACCATAACAGCCCATCTACTTAAATGTCATCCTCCACAGATCTATGTAAAGGTTACTTCCACCCAGGCAGTGACTCCAGAAGGGCAAGAATCATGTATGAACACACTCTCAAATCCAGAACAGAACCTGACAACAATTAGGCTCTGGAGACTGTGTTTAGCGAGTGTGGAATCTCAGTGATTCCAGCTCTTACACCTTGCCTTCCCATCCCACCACACACGATATGGCCCTTATGTCCAGTTCTCCCGGGGCTGGGGCCACGGAACCCATTTATAGGACTGGAAGAATCTGATCATTTAAACCATCCCCCAGATTATCATCAAGAGTCACCTGCATTTCAGGGATCAGTAATCCCAGAAGCTTTGCAGTTCAGGCAGCTGAGGGATTTTTATATCAGCTCTGTCTTCTACTGTGACTGCCTGGGTGACATCAGACAAGGAATTCTGAAAAGCCTGAACTTTTCCTTTCAGGAATAATCTAATTAACAAATCTCGTTGACCACTCAACAAATGTGATGTGAAGATCAATAATTTACACAGGAGTACAACATTCACTAGGTCGTGGATTTAGAATCAGAGGAAAATCATTTTAGAAAGATTGACAGAATGTAGCTTTAATGCGAATTTAAGTATTCTTACCTTTCAGTAAATCATCTTCCCCTACTTATCACTTCACCCAAGTTTAAAAGATGTCTGAGAACAGGGATGAGTGTGTCAGCAATCTGAGACCCAATAACCTAAAATGTCACCTAGGAAAAAGAGGGGAGTAACACATTTTTAAAAAGCATGGTGAGGATGGCGGGGCCATCCCCAACCCCAGACTAAGAAGCTCTGAGTAATAGCTTTCCTGCCTGCCTGGGGCATCAGCTGATGTGAAAATCCACCCAGAAACCTCACTGTCCAGCAGCTCTTCCATAACACAGGCTACACTTTCTCAGAATTAAGAATTGCGTCCAGTAACCACTTCGCTGAAGAATAAAGACAAAGGAGAACAAGAGAGTTCTGCCCCTCCCAAGGGAGAGCCCAGACCTCGGGCTGCATGCACTGCGCCCACCTCCCTGGAGAAGAATAAACTGGAGAAGGGCGTTCTGCGAAACTGCGGCAGCAAAGGTTGAGATGGGAACAAATTGACCAGCTGGCCAGGGACAGCCCCCTCCGTCGCTGCCTTGGCGGCTGCCTCAGCCCTCTCAGCCCATCCTGCCCACCTCCGGTGGCTAAGCTGTCAGAGAAATTGCTTTGCGACCTGGAGCAACAGAGGCTGCCCTCAGGCCAATCTGCGGAAAAGATGGGAGCTAAACCCCCAGCTCCCGAGCGGCAGGCTCCATACCCCCGCCAACACCCCGACGCCCCCGCACCCTACCGCAACCCCGGGGAAATATGACCCGAAGAAGTGTGACCTGGGAACGAGGGGCAGCAGAGGCCGCCCCCACGTCAGGCCTGCAGAGAGATTGGAGCTTATCCTCCAGCTCTCCAGGGGCAGCCCCTGTCCTCTCCACCTCCTGATCTCACCGCGCCCACCTTCCAGGAGCAGTCAGACCAGGTGTGGGGTGTCAGGCGAATCTTGCGCCAGAGAGGACGTCCCTAGGCCAGGTCAGGGGAGAGGAGAAGAAGTGGCCCCATTAGGCGGGGCAGCCGGCCGTCGCAACTGCCTCTGCCCCTCGACCACATCGGGCCCATCTCCCAGGAGCAAGCTGACCTGGAGACGGGCATCCGGCTTCTTGGGCAGCAGAGGACGCCCCCAGGATTGGTCACGGGGAAGAGGAGAGCAAATTGACAGGCTCCGCGCTGCAGGTCTTCTACCCCCGCCATCGCCACCCCCGCACCTTAAAGGCACCGCCCAGGGCGCCCCTCCCCCAGCAGGCTGAGTAGGACACGTGAGTCTGGTGACCTGGGGCAGGAGAGGCCACTCCCACACCAGGCCATCGGGGAGACGGGAGCCAATCCACCAGCTCCCCAAGGCAGCCCCTACCCCCGCAGCAGCCACCACTCTTGCCCATGACCTCACAGTGGCCTCCTCTAGGGAGCAGGCTGACCTGGAGATGGACGTCCGACGAACTTGGGACAACAGGGACCGCCCCCAGGGCAAACCATGGGGGGAAGTGGGAGCAAATGGACAAGTTCCATGGGAAAACCTGCCGCTGCTGCCACCACCCCCAAAGTACCAAGTCCAACTCCCGGGGTCAGGCCGACTAGGATACACGCGTCTCAACACAGGGCAACAGCGACCGCCCCCAGGACAAGACGCGGGGAAGATGGGAGCAAATGGTCCGCTCCCCCGCTGCAGGCCCCCGACCACAGCCACCCCTGCACCCTGACTACCCTGCCTCCCGCCCCCAGCAGGCAAAGTGGGACAGGGGTGTCCCGGGACCTGGAGCAGCAGAGGCCGCCTTCAGGCCACGTGGTGCAGACATGGAGCTAATCCACAGTCTCCTCCGGGGCAGCCTCCCTATGCCTGCAGCCACCACCTTACCAGCCCCCTGACCGCACCGCACCCATCTCCCAGGAGCAAGCTCACCTGGAGTCGGACCTGAGGCAAATCTCCGGCGGCAGACGTCGCCCCCAAGCCAGGCCGTGGGGGAGAGAAGAAATGGAGCAACTCCCTGGAACACATCCCCTGCCCCTGCCGCCTCCGCCGCCGCCTCCCAGGAGCAAGCTCATCTGGAGACCCGCGTCCCACCTCTAGGGCAGCAGAAGCCGCCCCTGGCTCCGCCTCTGGGGAGAGCGGAGCGAATTGATCGGCTCCCCCGCGGCAGCCTCCCTCCCCCCGTGGGTCCCGCACCTTAACGGCCCCGCCCCCACTCCGCACTCAGCAAGCTGAGTGGGACAGGAGTGTCCGGCGACCTGGGGAAGAAGAGGCCGCTCCCAGGCCCAGCAGCCGGGACAAGGCAGCTATTCCACCCGTTCACCAGGGGTAGACCCGCTCCGCCCCTCTGCCGCTGCCACTGCCTTCTGACCTAACCGCCCCACCTACCAGGAGCAAGCTTACCTGGAGTGCAACATCTGGCGAATCTCCGGCGGCCAAGCCCCACCCCAGGCCAGGCTGCAGGGAAGAGAAGAAATCGATCGGCTTGCCCGGGCAGCCTCCCAACCGCCACCGCCGCCGCCGCAGCCCAAAAGCATTGCAATAGCCTACCGGGGTCAGGCTGACTGCAAGGATGTGCACTTGCCTTCTTATCCTGGCCAGGTCCCTGAGCACCTCCCTGCATCCCTACACTCCCTGCACCTCTGCACCCCTGCTACTCTCTGCAATTCTGCATCCCTCCACCCCCACATCCCCTGAAATGCCTGCGCCCTCCACAGCCCCTGCACCCCTGTCACCAGTTACACTTTTGCACTGCTTACACTCCTGCACCCCTGCATGTCCCACACACCACCTCTTGGGCCTTTGGCAGAGTCTCTGCTGTTAGACCAATGCACAGTGACTCACTCTTTGCCAGTATATGATGCATCAGTGGACGTCAGGGGTTGCCTGCAGGAAGGTACATGTTCCCGGTCACTAGCCTGGGCCACTAGGGTGATCTCTGTGAGGTCACCCAGGACGGGTTCAGAGATGCTGTTCTCTGGGAAGAGAGGAGTTGAAACCGGTCTTGAGGGCAGAGCTGTGCTCACCAGGCCGTCCACGCTTCATGTTTTACACAGGGCTTCGGAGAAGTGAAATGGATCCGGCCAAGTAATACCGGCCTGCTGTGAGCCCACCTCAGTCCTGGGCTCTGAGTCAGACCGACTGGCTCCCTCAATCAGGGCCCAGTTTGGGCACCTGAATGGTCCCTTTGAGGCATCCCAACAGTTCTCAGGATGAAGTCTGGCTGCTTCCACCCCATGGCCCTCCCTCCTACTGTGCTGGCCTCAGGAAGGTTCCTTATATGGGGAAGAAGGCAGCCCACACCCTACCCCACCCCTCACCTTTCTCTAACCCAGGCTGGTGCTCTCTCTGCCCCTCAGAGTCTGGGAAGCCATCCCTCTTCAGTTATGTCCCTTCTGAGATGGACTTGCTTCCACTCAATTCTAGGCGAGGATGCACCATGGAATGCACTGGGTAAGAGAACCAAAATAAATAATTTCTTCTGTGAGGTTGTCTGTTTATCTACTGGGGCTGGGCTGTGTGTAGTTTGCTACAGCTATTGGTGTGAGAGGCTAAAACAGCCTGTGTGTCCTTGTTTTCATCTCCCCGCTGTCTTTGGGTTTTCCCTAGACACTCCTGAGACATTTACTTCTGTTAGTATTATTCCTGTTATTACACACGGGCCCTACTGACATGGAGGTAAGGTGTTGGGGGAGCGGGACAGAGCAGGGCATCTGCAGTCCTGTGATTAGTTCTCATTGAGCCTGTGCCCTGAGCTGTGACCTCCACAAGTGTGTCTCTTTCCCCCCACCCCAATTTGGGTGACACAGAAGGGATTTCCCTTCTCCCAGGTTGGTTAGGCTCTGGTAAAATAATTTCTCATTAAAAAAACAAACAAAAAACAACTTCCCCCAATGAAACAGAATGTTCTGGGTGTATTTCAATACAGTTATTTTCTCCTCTCCAGGCAGGAAGCATGAGGAGTTATCCTCTGACCTTCATTCTGAGAACAGGACACGGTCCTGGATGTAAAATACATGAAAAAGAGCATGGGGACCCTCTGACTGGCCCCCTGGACTTGTCACACTCTGATTTCCCCACACTGAGCCTCCTGCTGGCCTCAGGGACCTGTTAAATCTGCCTGCCCCCGGGGTTCTTACAAAAGCAGGTTCTGCCTTGGGAGCTGTGACTCTCCAAGCCTGCCCGCTGTTCCCTTTGCAACCTCTCTGGGTTGGAAGCAGCTTTCCCCCTCAGTCTTCTGGGATCTAAGAAGAGCAGTGGGTTTGCAGCTCCCTCAGATCTGGTGTTATTTTCAGGACAGGAGGAAGAACTTCTGAGCTCCACACGAGCTGGACCAGAGGCTGGAATCCTCCCTTCCTCTGCCACCGTGCAATCAGTGGCTGTGGTTCTAGCCGAGTTTCTGAAGATGTGGACTTAAACACACATATCCCAGCCCTCACAGGAGCACACAGTCCCATAAATCCCCCTAGTTTCCACTGGTAACTATGGAGCCGATGGGGACACGGGTTTCGGGACCACAGAGGCCTGACTGCACGACTTGCTCCGTGGCCTATTTACGTGGTTGCTCCGGGCCTTGTCTGAAGTGGCTTGCTTACCACACCTGGTACGTGGGAAACACAAAATAAGTACTAGAACCTTCACTTTTTCTCCCTCCAGGGCCTTCAAACGTAGAAAGTAATAAGTGAACTCAGACAGCCTAGTCACCACAATGAGGTCCGTCCAGCCTGGCTCTCCTGAGTGATGGGCACTGACTTGCACCTTAACTCGGAACAGTAGGGGAACTGCCTTCCTCTAACTGGGCCTCTCCCCACACCAGGCACGCCCGCAGCTCAGACGGGGCCAGCTCCCCAACTGAGGTGTGTGCTGGTGGCTTCAGTGTGACCTGGCCCTGCCGGGACATGAACCTGCAGTGAGTGAGGTGGAGGGTCGGGTGGAGGGGGGTCCCTTCTGGGGTGGCAGGGGGCCCGGTAGCACCCCTCCCAGCCTGGTGCCTGGGGCTCCCTAACACCTCCTACAGCTCCTGGGTTGGCTCCGGTCCTGGCCACTCCACACACCCTCCCAGTATCTTTTCATTATGTCCCTTTTCTGCTTTTATCAGCGAGAAGTGGCTTCTGTTGCTTGTTCAGTGAAACAGTACATCGGGAAACGAAACCAGACTACTTCTAACATCAGTAAAATACCAACCTCGGTCAGCTCGCCGGGCAGACCGTGCAGCACAAAGGCCTGAACAGGGCTGTGCGAACGGCTTACGTGAAGGGTCCTCAGCATCTGTCTTCAGAGATACAGAAGCTGATGGTTCAGGTAAAACCTCAGGGTGGGATTGAGGAATCCAAAGCTGGTTGGTTTCAAAGGCTAATTGGTCAGACCAGACCCCTGAGCTGTGGTCAGAAGCCTGGCTCACCGTCACGCAGACTCAGCGCCCTAAGTGCTGGGTGGGGCCGGTGCTGTTCCCTTTGTAGGCTCTCGTTGGGGATTCAGTGTAGCCCCTTAAATACAGCAGAAATTCCAGCCCCATTAGCCCCCAACCTGAGTGTTCCATGACACAAATCCCGGGAGTGTTTAATTTTCATCTTTGTTTAGGAGGATGAAGGTGGTTCAAGAGAAGACATAAATTCACACTTAGTGACACAAGGTCACAGCCAGTACTTCCTCCACGGAGAGCTATGTGCTCCCACAGTGGTGGCTGGGGGCTCGGCAGAGACCCTCTGCTGGTCCGAGAAGGACTCGCTCCTCTGGCCACAACTCATGGGTTGGACAGCAGATCCAGAGGTGACAGAGCATCTTTCCTGGGAATTTGGAACTGACACATAGAAATCAAGTTCACTCATCTGGAGTTTGGCGGAGGGGAGGGGCGGTGGTTGGAAATCAATGAAACCAGAGCATGAGAGACACTTAGAAGTGAAAGAGCGAGAGACAGAGAGACTGAGCTTGTGAGAGCAAATAGTCAGAAAGAAGGCAAACAATCAGGGGACAGAGGAATTCCAGCTCCTGACTGTCTAGTCTGTCCCAGCCCATCAATGACCCCGTGAGATTTTTAATAACATTCCAGTTTTGCAGATTAGGAAACAGGCTGAAAGAGGTGGGGGCTGGGTTTGGTGCACAGTTAATTCAATTGCCACTGGACCCCACACTTCCCATTGCCTGAAGGCACCCTAATCCTCACTGGGACCCCTGTGGTCCCCTGACAGCCCAGCACCCTGATCAAAGGGACCCTGCGGGAGTGGGAACCCCTCTTGAGTGTGGAGAGTTCCCTGCCCCGAGATGCCATGCATCAGCAAGCTCCCGCTCACCCCAGGTTAACATCAGCCCAGCTGTACAGTCTCCCAACCCGCTTCCCTCCCTGCCAGGCACCCCCAACCTTACCACCGAGTGTACTGCAGGAATTCAGGCACAGGGATGCCCAAATCAACACGAGCCCACCGGCTATAGAAACAGCAGACTCCCAGCCCCACCTGGGTTGTGAGGGGACAGAAGGTGTCCTCAACTTTCATGTGTCTAAAACAATCTTCTTCAGCTGGAGGTTCTGGAGAAAAATAAAAGGTCCAAAACATAGTTCGGTGAGGAATTCCTCCAAGGACCTGACTCCAGTGTCTACAACCAAGTGTACCTACCCCCGGAATTGGGGTGAAGGTGGATTATTGATCAGCACAACCCCTGGTGGCCCAGCTCCTTGGCTTGGCTGCCCAGAGGGGGCTGGGGAATGGGTAAGGCCAGGGCACTCAGGAAAAGCACAGAGGACCTGAGCTCTCCCTTCTGCACTCGTAAACCCTTCCCCAAATCTCAAGGCATTGGACAGAGATCCGCCACAATAATGAGATGCTCCCATCTCTTCACTCACTCCTGTCGGTTCACTTACATGCTGAGCATCCACTGGGTCCCAGGACAAGACACATAGAATGGCTGATGGGACAGGCTTGGTCCTTCCCCTGGAACCTGTTCAATCTGATCAAAGAATGATCACTCATAAAGAGTTTCTCAAAATTATACAGAGACCAAAGACCAACTGCAGAATGAACCAAATTTAAAATATATATGAAGATCCCCCAGTCTCCCCGCCTAAGGGTAACAGCATAAAGCAAAAAGTTCTTGCCTTTAATCAGCAGGGAAGTTGTCACCCCCTCTCAGGTGGAAAGGAGAGTTATTCTTTGAGCACGTCACAGAAGTGCTCCATCGGATTGGACCAGGGCATCTACATTCATTCAGCAAATGTGTATAAGCTCCTACTACATACGGGAATCTCCTAACTAGACCGTTCCCAAGGCTCTCGGGCTTTATCAGTCAACAAAATAGACATGACTCCCATCACTGGGGGCTCAGAATTTTAGCAGAGGAAACAGGCAGCATGTTGGGGTAGCAAGAGTTTGGAAAAATTTTAAAAAAGAGTGATATGAGCAAACTCGGGTGATGGCGGTGGGGTGGGAGGCAGGCAGGAGAGAATAAGGCAATCCTGGCAGATCTCACGGAGTAATGAACTTGAAGCAGAATAGATCCGGAGGAAGAAGGAAGAGCCGGAGCCAGAGGCCCCCAGAGTGAGGGGGAGAGTGTGGGCAGAGAGGCAGAGCACGCCGGGTCCTGAGGCCTTTGTGACGACTTTGGCTCCTAATGACATGGTGACCCGTTTAGTGAGTTTTGAGGGGAGGGGTGATGTAGTCCAACTTATGCTTTTGTGTTTGTGTTTTTTGGGGGGAAGTAATTTATTTATTTTAATGAAATGTGCTGGTGATTGAACCCAGGATCTCAAGCATGCTAAGCATGCGCCCTACCACTGAGCAACACCCACCACCCCCAATGTATGTTTTTACAGGCTCCCTCTGACTCTGTGTGGATGAGAGATTGTAGGAAAGCAAAGATGGAAACAGAAGGCTATTGGTATCCAGGAAAGGCTGAAGGTGGCTCTTAGGAGGGCGGGGAGCAGAGAGCAGGTATTTAATTAAGACAGAATATCCAGAATTTTCTAACAAGCTGGATTTGCTGTCTGTGAGTGTAAAAGAAAGAGAGAGAAAGGACATGGTTCCAACATCTGGGCCTGGACAATGGGAGGGATGTCCTCTCCGGATGGGAAAGGGGATGGGAAAAGGTGGGGCTGAGCAGGTGGAAAGGGGCTGGTATCAGCTCAGTTCTTCAATGTCATGGTTAAGGGGTGTGTTACATATTGCCACAGAAGTGCCTAATAGGTAGAGGAATCTGTTTTCTTTTTCTTTTTAACATTTAAAAAATATAATTAAACATATTAATTGTATTATGTGAATGATTTGGGAATTTTGTTTCATGCCAAGTTATATGTTATATATAGCCAAATGGAGCATATATCAAAAAGGGGAGAAATGAGGGCTTTCACATAAACTGACTGTCCGTAACGTAGGTAAAATTTCAATAAAACCAGTCTTCAGGGCAAAAACCTCATCTCGGTGTTACATAAAAATAAATGAAAAACGACTATGTTGATGTACCATTATTTCATGTTACATAATAGCCCCAAACTAACAGTGTTTAACTATGAGGCTTGTAGAAATACTATTCGCTTTATTCACATAAATACAGAAGTGCAGAAATGTTCTAAGGTAGAATTAGCATCTTAGTGGAAATAATACATATTTGAGCATTTTACATGATATATATGTACTGATTCAAAATTTGGAAAAGTAATTTCATAGTAGAACATATGTATGAATGTGAAAGCAAGATGAATGAAAGGAAAAGAATGTGATGTGAGTCTCAGGGATAAAGGCTCAGATGGAAAGGGGAAATCAGGGAATTTTGGAGAAATTGAGAAATTGATGGCATGCCAATTTCCAAGGCTGGGTTGCTTCCACCAAAGGAATAGCAGAGAGAGAGAGGAGAGGCCCAGGAACCCACCCTGGGGAACACCCACAGTATATGTTTGGAAAAAACAGGAGACATTGGCAAAGGACCAGCCAGCAGGCCAAAAGCAGAAACAGACAGAGAGATGGGCTGGAGGTTGAGTGAAGCAGGAACACGGGGTAGGAGGGATGGAAGAGCTGGGTCAAATGCTGCCGAGGGGCCAAGCATGATGAGGAGTCAAAATTGACCACTATATTTAGCAACATGGGGTCACTGATGGCCTTGACAGGGCAGTTTCCATAGAGCGAGGGATCAGGCGAAAAGCCAGAATGGGTGTAAAAGGGGATGGCTCAAGAGAAGATGCAGACAGTGAGTTTAAACAACTCCTTAAAGATTTGCTGCAAAGACACAGGGTGGCAATTGGTGGGGGTGAATTAGGGTCAAGGAGTGCTGTTGGTTTAAGAGGATGGACGTTTATATACTGATGGTGCCAACTAGCAGGAGAACAAAATAGATGAGGCAGTGAAAGAGAGGATGGTTTTGGGAGTGACAACCCAGAGAAGATGGGAGGGATGGGGCCTCGGGGACTTTTGGAGGAACTGGCTTTCGATGCCACTTTTAATAAGCGGTGGGGCACCGAGAGTGAGGTCACAGACATCAGATGGCGAGCGGATGTGCTGGGAGTTGCTTGTGAAATTTCTCTTCTGTTGGCTTGTTTGCTTGTTCAAAGTAGAAAACTAACCTTACCAGCTGAGGAACAAGGAGGAAGAAAGAGTTACTGGAGCCATGAGCAGAAGATAAGAAAGAGCCTTCCAGGGAGAATGGGACAGTAAAAAGGGCAGGGGGAGGCGGGGGAGTGCGCTCCCAGAAAGTTACATTTTCTCTTTGACGTCCCCAAATGTGTGACGTGTTATTACCCTTCCTGCTGTCTACAAAATAAAAATTAATTATGGTTCAGAGGAAATGCTATTTCATTCTAAGAGGCTGCCTGTTTCTCAGGAATGGTCATCTTAAACTGCAAATATTACAAACAATGTTGAAAAGATGAACCTGTGTACCTAAAATCCCCTATTTTCTATTAATCTGTTTACTACTTAGTTCCCCTATCAATAACACATAACAAATACTGCCATGATGGAGGTACACCGATGCTTAAAAGGAAATGAGATCTGTATCCTTTTGCTAAATTCCATGGCTTCCTTAATATGCAGTTCCACTTGGAATTTAGGAATGTCTGGTATAAGAAGTGAGAAACAGTTTGAGAAAATCCCGACTCAGAATTATACATCACAACCACATCTCACAAGTATATAGAGCCGTAAAAAGTTTAAAAGCAAAACTCCGTAACTACTCTTAAAGACCTTTGCAAACCTGGGCCTGCCAAGATGTTTCCAAACTGGAAAGGAACTCCAGTCTCTTGCCTGGTACCGGACCAGAGGCTGGCCAGCCTTTTCTGTAAAAGCGAGAGAGTAAATATTTTCAGTTTTGCAGATCATTTTGTTGTAACCATGCAGGTAGGCAATAAGAAAGCTAAGAGCACTGGGAGATAGGAAACAAACGGGCATGCCCACACTCTCCCTTCCACTCAGGGCAGCTTCTCTGTGGTGGGGAGCTTTGCCACAATCACTTGCTTCTTTTTTCCATTGGTTTCTTTGTTTCCACCTTACTGCTCGAGCTCAGAATTTCAGGTGGGCCTGGTCCTTCAGCATCCATGCAGAGAAGGCTGAGCGGGGTTGGGAACCCCACCTGATGGAGAAGAGAGATTACTGGGAGGGACATTGTGGAGGCCACCATGACACGAGACAATCACACCTTCCGGGGTGAAAGGGAACGAAGACAAGGGAAGGACACAGTAGTGGGACCCCTAGGTCGCCTGCCAGGCTTGTTCTCCCTCCACGGCAACCATGGGGGCCTGGGGGGTGTTGGGCTTCAGCTACGGTGATTAGGATGAAGGGACTCAATATAAAGGACCCTCCAACTCCTCACTAGGTTCCAAACGCAGCCCCTCTAAGTCCACCCTCTGAGTTTCTGGAACTCTGCTGGAAGAATACATGAGCAGGCCAGAACCAGAGCCCAAGCCAAACATGACAGGGGCTCGTGGGGCTGTAACCCCATGCTCAGTGGTCGGGGACTCCTTGCAAATCTGCAGAAATCCCTGTTCCACCTCATTCCTGGGAGAAACCCCAGATCTCCTCCTGCTCTGTCTGTTCTTCTCTTGAGGCTATTGTCCTGGAGGGATGCTGAGTCCTTGAACCTGGTCCTCCAAACGTACATAAGCAGCCTGTTCAATAAAACAAATTATGCACTTTTTCACATTTGCCAGTTTTTTGATTCCAGAAAGGCTGTGGGACTCATTCTCACAGTCTCCTGTGCCCCCACCACATGGTGGCCCTCTGCTCATGTAAACACGATTTCCCACAACTGCACCCTGCCTCCCAGCTTGTCAGAGGGGAGTGTCCCACAAAGACACAGGTGTTTGTGAGGATCCTGTCCCCCAGCAGAAAGCCTGCTCCTGGAGCCACGGACAGGGATCTGGCCTCCTAAGCCGCTCAGCTCTAATTCAAAGCCTAAAGTGGAGGCCCCGAACATTGCTGAATGACTTTCTGAATCACCTGGACTGGAGGGGACTGATTTTCTTTCCAGGAATGGAGGTAGCGCAGCCTCCATTTTCAGGGCTGACCTTGACGATGGATCTAGTTCCCCCGACTGCACCGCAGGAAGGAGTGGTCCTTCCATCCCACAGGTTGGAGACCCAACCCAAGGGAGTACTGAAGCAGTGCATTGCTGCCAGGTCCAGCATCCCTGCAGAGTGGCCTCTGCCCTTGAATGACCCCCTTCCCAGGGCCTTTCTTGCCCGGACACCACCACACCCCAGGCTGTGCCAGAGCTCTGGGGCTCTGCGTGTCCAGGGCACACAGGTGGCACCTGAGCCAGGTGTCCCCTGGGCCTCAAGGGAGAGAGGTCTGCTTCTGCATCAGGGGAAGGTGACCCCACAAGGCTGGCAGGACACTCTCAATATGGACCTCCAGGAGCCCTGGGAGCAGTTTCCCTGCAGGTGTTAAGAGCCATCATCAGGAGGGCAGGCCCCTCTTTGTGCAGACCATCCAGCAGTGCTGGGCCCACGTGCTGACCTCAGAAATCTACATGCCCCCAGGATACCCCAGGCAACCTCACAACTTCGTCACTTGGTGACCTGGGTACCACGAGCTCCTTGGCCATCCCATGAGGGTGGTCCTTGCAGGCATGGTCTCCAGGTTCTCCCGTTGAGAAATCCCCCTGGGTTTCTGTGGTCACAGAGCAGACACCAGAAGATTCTAGTCCTGCAGTGACCCCCACAGCAGTCAGCTCCCCTGTGCATGTCCAGGGACAAATGACAGCAATTTATTGCCAGGTACCGTGATGAACAAGGGGGTGGGATTCCATACTAAGTTCAGGATCCTAGTAACTCACTCTGCACCCCAAAAAGCTTCCATGAGAAATGTGTGTATTGGGATGTCTGTGCCCCTAGAAGAGCTGTTCCTGAGGGTTCCTGGGACCCTCCAGCCCCTCTCAAGGTTCTCAGATCCTGGGTCTAAATTTCTATCTGCCTCTTTTGGTGTACGGCCACCTGTGTCTCGTGGTCATGGGTCACTTTATTGCATGACTTGGCATGTTCTTAGTGCTCGTCCTCCACCCCTGCACTAGACTCCCAAGATGTTCCCACTGACCCTTGGCTCCCTGGGTGGCTCAGGGGGCCCTAAGTCTGCACCCTTCACTCTCCTCCTCTACCCCCACCTCTGGGGCCACCCCTAGGTGGACTTGGAGGTGTTTGTAAATGAGTCTTACACAAGGACATGTCTGGAAAAAGCAGGACCCCACCCCCGGAAAACTCACCTGCTCCCTTCTCAGAAGAGGACCCCACAGCCCCACATTGCCTCCCAGGGGTCTACTCAGGACACAGTCCCCCAGTTCTGGGCAAGGTGTCTCCCTGGAATCCTTGCTTCCAGGAAGAGTCTCTCTGTCCTTCTTCAGAGTTTAGAGGTGTTCCCATGTCCCTGACCACCAAGATGCCCAGCACAGTCCCTTCAGTGACCTGGAGAGACAAGGAACTTATGTGGCCACAGGTCTCACAGGACACACCTGCTGGGACCCCAGGCTAAAGGGCTGTCCTTCTGCTTTCTCAGGTGTGGCTCCCGTGGTAACTTTTTGCAGGGGGCCCAAACGGGGAGTGTGGCCCAAAGCAGTTCATGGGGCTCTCTGGGCAGGGAAGACTTGGGCCAGGTGGCCTTGCCTGGTTTCCCTGCTGGGCCACTCTGAAAACCCCCGCTCCTCTGGCTGTGGCTGGAGGCCCCTCAAACCTCAGGGCGGGGCTCTTTCTCTCAGCCTCCACTGACTCCAAAGCCACGCTGGTGCTGGCGAGGGGAAAGAGCTTTCTTGCCTTCTTTTGGCCAAGTTGCCACAGGTGGATGCTGCGGGGAGCTGGAGAGAGAGGTAGCACTTGCTCAGATGTGAGTGGTTAAGCAATTTGACACCCTGTCAACTAGCCTTAAACATTGGAATGAGGTCTTTCCCGGTAAAGCTGGAAGTTACTTTCAGTAACTTGTCTAAAGATTTCTTTTTTTTTTCCACTTAAAGACTCATAAAACCTCTCCCAGGTCATTCCTGGTATGGACCATTATCCAGGGATCAATCAGGAAATGCAGGAGGAGAGGGGTGGGGGTGGGGGAGAGGGGAGGTTAGATCAGAGCCCACGGAGAGGAGATGCCCCTCCCAGGAGCCTCACACTGGGCAGTGGCTTCTGGCATCCAGCTCTCCTGTTCTCAGGCCCATTCCATCTGCGGGGTTTTCCAAAAACATAATGGTGGAAGGGCCATGGAGGACACCTAGAACTTCCAGAATAGACAGGGGGAGCAGAGTTACCATGCTGGCCCTGGGTTTGGAGACAGACCTGCAGTGGAGACCACAGGCTTCTGAGAAGCCAGTTTCGAAATAAAGGCAGTATGCACTGGAATACCCGGCTCGAGAGAGTGCTTCATCATAGACATGTAATTTACATAGTTCTCACCACTAAATTCTGTGTTCCCAACACGCTACATGAATGACGGCTTCAACACACATTCATTTCTGAGATGTGAAAAAGTGTAGAGCCGCTCTTTCATCCTGCATAATGGGCATGGCTACACTTAAGAACACTTACCAAGATTTCTCAGCAAGAGCCAATTTCGAAATAAAGGCAGTTTGTGCAGGAAAACCCTGTTGGAGTGAGGGCTTCCCCATACACATGTAAGTTATAGAGTTCCCCTCACCATGAAACGCTGTTCCCAACATGCTACATGCATGAAGGCTTCGACACACATTCAGTTCTAAGCTGTTAGCATGTGGAGAGCCGCTCTTTCATTCAGCACAAAAGGCATGGTTACACCCAGGAAGATTTACCCAGATTTCTCAGCTGCTTCCTTCAGCCAGATTCAAAATAAAGGCAGTTTGTGCTGGGAAAGCCTGTTGGAGCGTGTTCAGAGCTGTTTCGGGCTCTGTCCCAGCTGGAGGGTGCAAAGCCCAACCTCCAGAAAGAGGGACCAGGACCCCACCCGCCAGGTGGTGTTGCCTTTGTAGGGGAACAGTGATCTTTGGGTAAGATATATTGCGGCTCTCTCTAAAAACTGCTTTGACTTAAGTTTGCATCCTAGTCACCAGTTCCAGGACAACAGAAAAGGCATACCCTACATCCCTTTGCACTCAACTCTTCCCAAAAGAGCAAATATTTGTCCATGAAAATACCAGCTGCTCTTCTAAGGCCCACTAAATACCCAGCAGTGTGGGCGGTGCACTCTTGATCAGGGACAGGTGGAGAGGGAACAGCGGTCCTCCAGCAGGCTTGGCCTGGTGTGGCAGCTGCGCTGTGGGTGCGTGGTGGGGAGGGAATGCAGGGAATCCTGTTTGAGGGGCCTCTGTGCACGCCTGCATTATAGTCTGAGGTTTCATACAAAGGCTCCAGGCATCCTAACTGGTCAGATACAGCCCCCACCCTTGGGCTGGAACCACCAGGAGATAAGTACCTGTAACAGGGACGGTGCCTGGTGTGGGGAGAGGTCATGGGACCCTCCGGGGGCAGGGGCGGTGGTGCTGGGGAAGGCAGGGGATGCAGTGAAGGGTGGAGGGAGCAGGGTCCTTTGCTTGGGGGTGCGAGTTCTTTGGGAGACCACAGGGAATGGCACACATCATCCCCACCCTATACCCCAAATTCCTAGCCCCGCCAACACAGGGGCTGCTCTGCACCCTCTCAACGTGGCTCTCCTGTAAGACCGCACCCAACCAGGCATCTGGCACCCTGCCCTACCTCCCCTCTTGGGACAGATCCCGTCTTCTTGGAAACTGCCTAGCAGCGCGTATTCAAGGCCGGCAGCCGGCCTGGCGGATCTGCACTTCAGGTGCCCTACCTGGCCAGCCGTGCCTGCCTGGGCTCAGTCCTCTATCTTGCCCACCGGTAGCCTGGGTCCACTTCCGGTGCAAGCGGAGGCCGCGGAGCCCAGGCTGAGCCCCGCACAAGGACAGGTGAGGGTGCCCCCACCCCGCCGCCCCGCCGCCCCGCCGCCCCGCCCACTGTTGGCAGCATTGCCCCAGCCTCCGGCCGGTGCCACCTGCAGCTGAGGACCTCCGCGCGGCCCCGCCCGCCCCGGCCCCACCCAGCTGCCCCATAAGCCTCCCCCCATCCCCGTCCTGGCCGCGCCCTTGCTCCCATTGGCTCCGAAAGTTCTGCTCTCGCACGTCTAGCCTCGGGAGGACGCAGACGCAAGCGCTAGGGGAGGGCCCCGCGGCGTTGCCATGGATAAAGACGCCGCGCTCCTCGCGGGCTGGCGTGCGCTTCTGGGGCAGGCAGCGGGCTCCGGAAGTGTGCAGCTGCCCGGGACCTTGGCGGTGTTTGCTGCTGGGGATGGCGGCTTGCTTGGCCGGGCCACTAGTTCTGGCCGCGTCAGTCGGCGGCCGACATCCTTTCTGGGGCGGCGTCTCACAGACGGTAAACGTACGGCAGCGCCGTTGGCGGGGCCAGTGGACATGGACCGGGGTGGGATCCGGGTTGGTGTGGCGGCCGGGGAGGGCTGTGGTGCCGGGTAGCGGGTTGGGGCGGGGGGTCAGGGCTGGGGCACAGCCTCCGGCTTTCCTCCCCCTCGGGCTCTGGGGCTTGGACCGCGACTCCGGGTAGCCCTGCGTGGCCGTGGCCTCCCAGAACCCCTGGGAAGGGCAGGTGGAGGACCCGTCTTTTATGAAGCGGGGCCTTACCCGCGTTTTGAAGAGCCCCAGAATCAGATGTTGGAATAGGGTGGTTTATCAGCCTTGTATATCAGCAGGGAAATTTCAGTTCCATCCAGATGTTGGCTCCTTCGCTAAAACTCAGGAATAAGACAAGGGTCAGTGTCAATTAGCAGTTATCTAGGGCTTGACTCAAAATAGACTGTGCGGGGTGTAGAGATGGTAGATGGGCCCTCCCTTTCAAGGTTGGTAGTCTTCTGGGATTAGAGGCCTCAGTTGAGGATTACATCCTCATCTGCAGTAATGGAGGTTGTGGGAAACATTAACACAGAGAAGGGAGGGGTGTTGCTGCGGTAACTCATTAAAGAAGCCAGGACACTTGCCTGGCTCTAGTGTAGGAGAGTCTCGCCTAGGGTAGGGCAGCAGTTATCAAAGTGAGTCCGAGGCCCCTGAGATGCAAGACTATTTTCGTAGGAACGCCGGGAAGTCACCTGCCTTTTGCACACTCTTGCACTCCCGAGTTTCCTGTGGGGTTTTCCAGGGAAAACCTAGTCTGTGATATCACAAAACAGGTAATGTAGAGGCAGATAGAATTAAGCTCTCACCAGTCCAAAAGAGATTCTCAGAAATTAAAATCACTGCTATTCCTCTCATTAATGATTTTTGTTTAGAAAAATATACTTATTTTTTGCTTAAGAGTATTAATGGTATCATGTAGTAGGTTGTTATTATTTTTAAGTGAACTCATAAGCATTTTTTAAAGTTCTTATTTAACTTCTAACACAGGAACTATTGATAGATTTAACCCACATAAACAGCAGCCTTTTGAAGTCCTCAATATTTAAGAGTGTACAGGGGTCTTTAGGCCAAGAAGTTTGAGATTCCCTGGAGAACGGGTGCTCAGGTACTAGTCAGGTGCTTAGCGTTGATAGACAGATGCCAAGATGTCTTCTGCATGTGCTCCCGGACTCGAAATAATTGGCCACACAGAGATCGGTGGGCAGTGCCTCCACTATACAAACCAGAAGCTGCTGAACGTGTCTTGAGTCTAGGCCATGTGCTGTGCAGAGATTCCCATTGTATCTGTTCTATCTAAGCCGGGATTCCTGTGCAGAGACCTGGCTCTGAAGACCCGCTCTCCTTTGCTCCCTGCCAGGTACCTTCTGTGTTATGTCAACCCTCCGGAGGGCTTCAGCCTCCGTAGGGGCGTCTGTATCCACATCGCCTTCCTCCTGAAGACCCTGCTGAAAATGGAAGAGTCGGTGCTGGTGATACCCCCTTGGGGCCGCCTCTACCATTAGCAGAGCCTGGACATCCACCAGGTCCGGATTCCCTGGTCTGACTTTTTTGATCTCTCAAGTCTCAACAGAAACATCCCTGACAATGAGTACGAACAGTTCATTGCAGGTGAGATGGTGATCGTTTAACTGGGGCCAGACGGTTTTTGTTCTGGTTCCGATGTGAACATCGGGCCGTCTTGCTTCGGGTTTGTCAGTCTGCTTAGGGGCCGTGCTCATGTGTCCTGCACTGCAGGTGAATTTGGTCTTTCCACAGTTTTTCTCAGGAAATATATCTGAAGTGTATGAGCTCTGTGTTCCCTCCCCTCTGAAAACCCTGGCCTTCTGGTGAGATGGAGCGGTGACAAGGAGGCCACTGCCACAGAGGCCTTGTCCCAGCAGGACTCGCTCCCTGGGCAGTAAGGGCCATTCTTACCTGAAGGAAAACACGATGTATGTGTACCATGGGCCACGTGCTGGAGAAGGTATGTAACCTCTCATTCAGTATAATTTGGTCCTGCTCAAGCTTCCCATTTTACTTTTTGTAGGAGGTAAGATTTGAAGATTTTCTTTGAATACAGCTATTTAGAGCTTATCTTTTTTTTTAATTGAAATGTGGTTGATTTACAATGTTTAGTTAGTTTCAGATATACAGCTGTTTTGTTAGTTTCAGGTATACAGCATAGTGATTCAGTTGTACATATACATAGTCTATTCTTTTTCAGGTTCTTTTCCATTATAGGTTGCAAGATACTGAACATTTTCCCCTGTGTTCTACAGTGAATCCTTGCTGTTTGTCTGTTTTACATATAGTAGTTTGTAATTGTTAATCCCAAACTCCTAAGTTTGTTTCCTAAGTCTGTGAGTCTGTTTTTGTTTTGTAAATGTTTATTTGTATCTTTTTTAAAAATTCCACATATAAGTGGTATCATATGATACTTGTCTTTCTCTGTCTGAGTTATTTCACTTTAGTGTGATAAGCTCCAAGTCCATCCATGTTGCTGTAAATGGCATTATTTCCTTCTTTGTTACAACTGTGTAATATTCTTTTATATCTAAATACTACATCTTTATCCAGTCATTTGTCAGTGGGCATTTAGGTTGCTTCTATGTCTTGGTCATTGAAAACAATGCTGCTGTGAACATTGGGGTGCAGGTATATTTTGAAATTAAGGTTCCCTCTGGATATATGCCCAGGAGTGGGATTGCTGGATCAAATGATGTCTTTTTTTAGTCTTTTGTGGTATCTCCATATTGTTTTCCACATTGGCTTCACCAAACTACATTCCCAGCAATAATGTAGGAGGGTTCCCTTTTCTCCAAGCCTCTCCAGCATCTATGGTGAGTGGATGTTTGAATGGTGGCCATTCTGAGTAGTGTGAGATGATAACTTATTGTAGTTTTGATTTGCATTTCTAAGATAATTAGCGATATTGTGCCTTTTTTTCATATGCCTATTGGCCATTTGTATATCTTCATTGGAGAATTGCTTGTTTAGTTGTTCTGCCCATTTTTGGATTGGGTTGTTTATTTTTTTTTCTTATTAAGTTGTATGAACTATTTTTATAGTCTACAAGTTAAGCCATGTTCAGTCTCATCTTTTGCAAATATTTTCTCACATTCCATAGGTTGTCTTTTCATTTTGCTTATGGTTTCTATTGCTTTGAAATAGCTGATAGGTGTAACTAGGTCCCATTTGTTTATTTTGGCTTTTATTTTCTGTTGCTTGGGTGGATTGCCCTAGGAAAACACTGCTGAGATATATGTCAAATAATGTTTTGCCTATGTTTTCTTCTGAGAGTTTTTAGCGTCTTGTCTAATGTTTAAGTCTTTAGGCCATTTAGAGTTTGTTTCTTTTTTGGTTTTTTTTTTTTTCAACTCTATTATATGCTTTCGATTTGTGGTTACCCTATTTTTCAAGTATATCAACCCATTATCATATCTATTTCCTTTAGACTGATAATCACGTAGGCTCCAACACATCCTAAGAATAATGAGAAAAAGGAAAAAGAAAGAGAAAAAAATCTATCTTTTCTTGCTACCATCTCCCTTTCCCACCTTTTTGTATTTTGATATACTTTTTCTTTTTTACATCTTCATGTTTATTGTCTTGTAACTCGTTATTTCATTTCCAATGATGGTTTTCCCATTTCTATAGCATCCTGCTTCCTTTCTGTTTAGAGTAGAACCTTTTAATGTCTCTGTTTGGTTCCATAATGCTGAATTATCTCCCTAACCCCCTCCACCCTGAGCCTCTGAATACTCAGTACAGGGAAGCCAAACCATCCTAGCCTTCATCAGTCTTGGGATGCAATCTTCAGAGTGGGAAAGAAGAATCATTGAAAAATAATATTCTGTTTGTTGCTTTCTACCCTTGCCCAGAGAGTGAGAATCACCTCTGAAGGCGGAGGAAGAAAGATGGGGGCATGGGGCACAAAGTCTTTTCTCCTTTTGCTACTGAAAAAATGATTTCTTTTGTAATTAGTGATGATGCCCTTTAAATTGGTAAGATCGAGATTCCACAGCTTCAGCGCCTGTGAATAACCAGCTGGGAGAAAGCTCTCCAGGGCCCCTGCAGTGGGAAAGGCAGCCCCTCTGAGCACCTGTTGTTCTGTATTCTTCCGGCCTCCACACAGTTTCGCTAGGCACTGTGCAGGACGATGCAGTTCCCCAAGGTGGAGGACTGGGAGACCCCTGCTTGGTGGCAAGCCACAGGAGCCCACACTTGAAGGACAAAATGAAGAGTAGTGGGGCGGGCATAGGAACAGAGGATGGTTGAGACCCAGGATAGTTTCCTGGAGGCCAGCAGGTGAGACTGGCGGGGCAGATGGGGCCCTGGTGCATGGGCAGTCCTTGAGGGATCTGAAGCAAAGATATGAACCAAGATACTGGATTCGTGTGGGGGTAAATCGCCCCCTGGAGGCCACGTGGCAGTGCAGCGAGCCCAGGAGGAGAGGGCATTTCCCCAAAGTTGGGTTGACAGATCACAACCAACTCACTGGGAACCGAGAGGTACAGAGATATTGTTAACTTTTTGTCCCTCTTCCTGGAAAAAAAATTGCTTCCTGTTGAATAGCCTGTGTAGTTAGTGAGAATTAAAGACATGAAGTAACATTTCCTCAAAAGTCATCCATTGTGCAGTTGTTAATAATGGCCAAATGCAAACTTGAATAGATTAAATCAAGCAGTCATCATCGTATTTTAAAATCTTTTAAAATAAAAAATCTTGCTGTCTTTGTTCTTCATTTCAGGGTTCACTTGGTGATAATAGTAACAAAAGCAACAGCAAACCTTTAAAGAATTCTGTCCTGCTGTTCCAGGAACTCTGTGTTCATGACAAACAAATGAGGTGGCACTTTACAGGAAGGACAGTCATTAATCACACAGCTAGTAAATGGCAGGGATGGGACTTGAACCCAAGCTGTCTGACCCCAGAGCCCCCTCTCAGGCCCTTCAGTGCAGCTCATCACTTGGTATGCCCAACAGAGGCCAGCATTAAAGAGCAGCATGACCTTGGCTGCTTGGCCTCTGTTTCTTCATCTGTAGAATGGGGGTGTGGGCAGTGAACTCTGTGAGCTCAGTGGTCACTTCCTCCAGCTCTGCTATTCTACTGCTTTGAGTTAATTTAAGAAGTATCCGAGCCCCTGAATGGCCCACCCATAGGCTGGCGCTTTGCTAGGCCGTGGGTTACGGAGAAAAATAAGATCAGCCTGCTTCTCCAAGGAGCCTGTGTCCCTCCACGGCAAACGGCTTTGAGGCCCAGGCTCCCTCGCTGGCAGTCGGGGACTGGGCAGGAATGTCTGATAGAAGATGGAGGCAGAGCCCTTCCGGGAACAGTGGTGGCCACAGAGCTATCAGGAGCGGGAGCATCTGTCCAGGCTGCTGAGAGGGGGGCCCTCATGAGGCCAGTAGCCCCCCCAAACTAAGCCCTCAGGACAAAGATCCAGCCATTCCTGCAGTGTCACAGCAGAGCCAGTCCATCCTCATCACTGTGCCCCTGTGCTCCTTTGTCCTGGGGCCTCTCTTCCCCCTACACCCAGAAGACTCATCTCTCTCTCTTCTCTGAGTGTCCCCTCACTTCACCCATGGTCCCTGCTTCCTAGGCCACCATCTCTGGAGTTGACGATTTGCCCCCTCACACTCTCCGTTTGATCAGGAGCCTGGGTTGACCTCCTTGTGCTCACTTTCCCCCATGAGGTGATTTCTCCTCCTCTCTTGGGAACACCTGGAAAACCCAGTCCGTTCCTAGCAGTGCCTGCCACCCTGGCCTCCCTGCTCATCTGCCTCAGTCAGGAGCAGCTGGACCACCAACTCTGTATTGCCTCACCGCCTACCATCAAGACGTCAATGTTGATTCTCCCTCCACCACCCAGTATGGTCATTGTAGGGTCTTCTTCTCCGTCAGCCTGAGCCAGACACCTCCCATTCACCCTACCCCAGGGCTCATACCCGGGCGTGTCTCCACCCCAGGTCCAGCCTCTCTCCTTTATGTGCCCAACTCTAGCCATCCAGCTGCTTCTCCACCAGCCTCGTTGGCCCTCCTTCACCCTCACTGGGGCATCATGCACTGACTCCTCTGCTTTCCTACCTGTCCACGTTCCTCTTACTTCCACTTCCCCACCTTCCAGCTCTGCATCCACAGTCAGCACTCTCTTTATGACAAACAAAACTCCCTTGACCCTTGATCTTTTCATTTCCTCACCAGGATGACTTCCATCTCGGTTCACCCAGCTCTATTTGTTCTGAGCCTGCAGGCAGCAGGCTCTCCCAGCACAGATTTCTAAGACTACAAATCAATGCCCAGCATGTTGCCACTGCCAGGCAATCCTCCAGGATTTCTCTAGTGAGCACATTTCCCCACTTGCCACACAGTGGTGTCAACATTCTATGCTCTCTGCACACCTCTAAGCTTCCCTCTGTCTCTTCCCTGACTCCCAGCAGATGGCCTTGCCTCCTGCTTCAGAGAGAATGACATGTTACTTGAAGGGAACTCGCTCACCTGCAGCAAATCTGCTCA